>NC_092279.1:31861189-32161189 GCF_036320965.1 Panulirus ornatus
CCTGGGAGCCTTGAAGAATGTGTGGAAGTCGAGAACATTATCTCGGAAAGCAAAAATGGGTATGTTTGAAGGAATAGTGGTTCCAACAATGTTGTATGGTTGCGAGGCGTGGGCTATGGATAGAGTAGTGCGCAGGAGGATGGATGTGCTGGAAATGAGATGTTTGAGGACAATGTGTGGTGTGAGGTGGTTTGATCGAGTAAGTAACGTAAGGGTAAGAGAGATGTGTGGAAATAAAAAGAGCGTGGTTGAGAGAGCAGAAGAGGGTGTTTTGAAATGGTTTGGTCACATGGAGAGAATGAGCGAGGAAAGATTGACCAAGAGGATATATGTGTCGGAGGTGGAGGGAACGAGGAGAAGTGGGAGACCAAATTGGAGGTGGAAAGATGGAGTGAAAAAGATTTTGTGTGATCGGGGCCTGAACATACAGGAGGGTGAAAGGAGGGCAAGGAATAGAGTGAATTCGATCGATGTGGTATACCGGGGTTGACGTGCTGTCAGTGGATTGAATCGGGGCATGTGAAGCGTCTGGGGTAAACCATGGAAAGCTGTGTAGGTATGTATATTTGCGTGTGTGGACGTATGTATATACATGTGTATGGGGGGGGTTGGGCCATTTCTTTCGTCTGTTTCCTTGCGCTACCTCGCAAACGCGTGAGACAGCGACAAAGTATAAAAAAAAAAAAAAAAAAAAATTATTATTATTATTATTATTATTATTATTATTATTATTATTATTATTATTATTATCATTATTATTATTATTATTATCATCACTATCATTAATATCATTATTATTGTTATTATCATTGTTGTCAATATTACCATTATCACTATTATTATCATTATCCTTATTATCATCATCATTATTTTCATCATTGCTATTATTATTATCATTATCACTATTTTCATTATTATTATTATTATTATTATTATTATTATTATTATTATTATTATTATTATTATCATTATTATATTATTATCATTATCATTATTATTATTATTATTATTATTATTATTATTATTATTATTATTATTATTATTGTTATTATTATTATCATTATTATTATTATTATCATTATTATTTATTTATTTATTTCTATTTATTATACTTTGCCGCTGTCTCCCGCGTTAGCGAGTAGCGCAAGGAAACAGAGGAAAGAATGGCTCAACCCACACACATACACTTGTATATACATACGCGTCCACACACGCACATATACATACCCTATACATCTCATCGTATACATATATATACACACCCACACACAAACATATACATAAATACACATGTACATAATTCATACTGTCTGCCCTTATTCATTCTCGTCGCCACCCCGCCACACATGAAATGACAGCCCATTCCCCCCTCATGTGCGCGAGGTAGCACTAGGAAAAGACAACAAAGGCCACATTCGTTCACACTCAGTCTCTAGCTGTCATGTATAATGCACCGAAACCACAGCTCCCTTTCCACATCCAGGCCCCACACAACTTTCCATACTTCATCCCAGACGCTTTACATGCCCTGGTTCAATCCATTGACAGCACGTCGACCCCGGTATACCACATCGTTCCAATACACTCTATTCCTTGCACGCCCTTTACCCTCCTGCATGTTCAGGCCCCGATCACTCAAAATCTTTTTCACTCCATCTTTCCACCTCCAATTTGGTCCCCAACTTCTCCTCGTTCCCTCCACCTCTGACATATGTATCCTCTTTGTCAATCTTTTCTCACTCATTCTCTCAATGTGACCAAACCATTTCAAAACACCCTCTTTTCATTACCACACATCTCTCTTCCTCTTTCATTACTTACTCGATCAAACCACCTCACACCACATATTGTCCTCAAACATCTCATTTCCAACACATCCACCTTCCCCCGCACAACTCTATCTATAGCCCACGCCTCGCAACGACATAACATTGTTGGAACCACTATTCCTTCAAACATACCCATTTTTCCTTTCCGAGATAACGTTCTCGCCTTCCACACATTTTTCAACGCTCCCAGAACTTTCGCCCCCTCCCCCACCCTATGACTCACTTCCGCTTCCATGGTTCCATCCGCTGCCAAATCCACTCCCAGATATCTGAAACACTTCACTTCCTCCAGTTTTTCTCCATTCAAACGTACCTTCCGACTGACTTGTCCCTCAACCCTACTGTACCTAATAACCTTGCTCTTGTTCACATTTACTCAGCTTTCTTCTTTCGCACACTATGCCAGACTCAGTCACCAGCTTCTGCAGTTTCTTACCCGAATCAGCCACCAGCGCTGTATCATCAGCGAACAACAACTGACTCACTTCCCAAGCTCTCTCATTCACAACAGACTGCATACTTGCCCCTCTCTCCAAAACTCTTGTATTCACCCCGCTAACAACCCCATCCATAAACAAATTAAACAACCATGGAGACATCGCGCACCCCTGCCGCAAACCGACATTCACTGAGAACCAATCACTTTCCTCTCTTTCTACACGTAAACATGCCTTACATCCTCGATAAAAACTTTTCACTGCTTCGAACAACTTACCTCCCACACCATATATTCTTAATACCTTCCACAGAGCATCTATATCAACTTTATCAAATGGCTTCTCCAGATCCATAAATGCTACATACAAATCCATTTGCTTTTATAAGTATTTCTCACATACATTCTTCAAAGCAAACACCTGATCCACACATCCTCTACCACTTCTGAAACCACACTGCTCTTCCCCAATCTGATGCTCTGTACACGCCTTCACCCTCTCAATCAATACCCTCCCATATAATTTACCAGGAATACTCAACAAACTTATACCTCTGTAATTTGAGCACTCACTTTTATCCCCTTTGCCTTTGTACAATGGCACTATGCAAGCATTCCGCCAATCCTCAGGCACCTCACCATGAGTGATACATACATTAAATAACCTTACCAACCAGTCAACAACACAGTCACCCCCTTTCTTAATAAATTCCACTGCAATACCATCCAAACCCGCTGCCTTGTCGGCATTCATCTTCCACAAAGCTTTTACTACCTCCTCTCTGTTTACCAAATCATTCTGCCTGGAACGGTTCCCCTGCTGGTCCATTCGTCTTGCCTCTACGGTGTATGGTTGGTTGGTCCTGCTCCTGTCTCCCACCAGGGCCACCAGGAGGCAAGTCTATAGGCTCTCACAACATCTTTCCGCCTCCACTTATGACTTGTAGTGGTAGTTGTAGTAGTAGTAGTAGTAGTAGTAGTAGTAGTCGTAGTAG
Organism: Panulirus ornatus; assembly: GCF_036320965.1. Lineage (NCBI taxonomy): Eukaryota > Metazoa > Arthropoda > Malacostraca > Decapoda > Palinuridae > Panulirus > Panulirus ornatus. The sequence goes on from NC_092279.1 coordinate 31,864,450, forward strand.
CTGTTGTGGTAGTTACTGCTGTTGTTGTTGTTGTTGTTGTTGTTGTTGTGATTTATCCTGTAGCAGCTGCTGTTTCTGTGTATCAAAGATGAATATTACTATCCAATATTACCAACATGTTTGATACATGACACTAATTTCCGAAGAATACACACACACACACACACACACACACACACACACACACACACACACACACACAAAGTGAAAGTTGTTTCCATTGTGACGCTGATTTCCCAACTGCTGGAGAACATCGTCATACAAGATGATTTTAAAGGTAATTCGCACCACTATATGTGCTGCACAATATCATCACGAGTAGCCTGAGATAAAATATGTCAGAAAGAAAAACTCTACTTTGAAGAGTGTGTATTTCAGGTATAATCTTGCCCTATATCATCCCTCTATCATATCTTGTTTGACACCTGTGCTTTTGTAATTCAACTTACTTTTATGTACATTTAACACTTGTATTCTTTTTTGCTTTTGATTACTTTGATACTCGAAATTTGGACATAGTCGAAATATAAAATAGTTACCCATGCATTATTTTCTGAGAGATTTTCAAACTATGAAAGAAAATGAAGCTCTATAGCTTTGAGGGTAAATTATAGTAGTGTATTTGGAAGATTTCTTCCACTACATAGATTACAATTTGATTTACACTGTATCCAGATAGGCAGACTAGTTAACAAATTCCTTCAGATATTAGATTTAGTATTGTAATGAATAACGACTAATACAGGCGGATACAGAAATTTCCAGGGAATAGACAAGACCGTTGCAAAATCATTTTTCTCTCTAAGTGTAGGACCAAGAATGGTAGGTTGGTTGTCGAGGACCAGAAATAGATCATTATCGACTGAGTTTTTTTCCTATTAGGTATAAACCAACGGTTCCTATCCTTGCCTCTCTCTTGATCAGCATTTGTAAAGAAGTTATTCAAAATTTTTGTCATTTGTTAAGACCACATCATCTTTGCGTAGACCGAGTTTTATCAATTTCAAGTCATTTACAATACGATTTATTTCCTTACTTCCCTCTTGTGTTCATACTCGTGTAAGCTAATGTTATATATCTATGACAGGGAGTGTTACCGGACTCCACCTGCTCTAGGTGACACAGCGAGAGAAAAGTTACCTTTGGCGAGGTTGTGTTTTTGGAAGTGCAGTCTCGTAAAAAGAACTTCTCGCTTCAAAGGAGCTAGCGTTTCCCTGCCACTGAAAGAAGCTCAGCTTTAGGCTAAAGAAGCCTCTGGAAAGGTGTCATGTGTAACACCAGGAATCTTTCTCAACAGTTGGCCTCACCTTGATTATAGATAAGATAAACAATTAAGTCGTGCTTCCTGCATTGGCGTACCTGTTGCGAGATAAAGACGTTTATGACAATTATTGTACCCTTTGAAACTCAGCAGATATGTGACTGTAAGAAGATTATTAAAGAGAAAATTATTATCAAAAAATGTTTACCTTAGTATTGAGGTTCTTGATGTATGCAGGATGATTTCTTCTTATAGAACATGGGATGCCTGTCTTCTGAACCATTGCTACAATACAGCGGGTTACATTATGTCGGTGTTCACAATATTCACGTTTGTCTCAACCATGGCAACACCAGGAACGATACAGCTTTACGTTTCACCTCACAATACATCCTGTCCTGACCTCTGGTTACTACGATCCTGCGTGACTGATAGGTAAGGAATAATTTACTAATGTAATTCAAACTGATAATTTATCTCAAGTTAACTTCATAAAATATTAACGATTGTATGAACGACAGACTCCTGAACCTTCATAGGTAAGGAATAATTTACTAACGTAATTCAAACTGATAATTTATCTCAAGTTAACTTCATAAGATATTAACGATTGTATGAACGACAGACTCCTGAACCTTCCGTCTGTTGTCACGACACAATCCTTCCTGATGCCTTTCTGCAAGGAGAATCGTAAACGAGGTAAGAAGTGTTCGCTGAGCCAGTTGTTACGACATATATCCACAACGCTCAGTTGTGAGGATACATCTGCTTGCCTTCCTTCATGCACGTCTGCCGATGAAAGCAGTGAATATTGCCTCAGTCAATCGCGCTCATAAGTCAAAGGCCAGACCTTCATATTCATGGATCGAAGCATTGTTCTCAAGGCTCGTACGGTCGTGCTCAAGGCTCGTGCGGTCGTGCTCAAGGCTCGTACGGTCGTGCTCAAGGCTCGTACGGTCGTGCTCAAGGCTCGTGCGGTCGTGCTCAAGGCTCGTGCGGTCGTGCTCAAGGCTCGTGCGGTCGTGCTCAAGGCTCGTACGGTCGTGCTCAAGGCACGTACGGTCGTGCTCAAGGCTCGTGCGGTCGTGCTCAAGGCTCGTACGGTCGTGCTCAAGGCACGTACGGTCGTGCTCAAGGCTCGTGCGGTCGTGCTCAAGGCTCGTACGGTCGTGCTCAAGGCTCGTACGGTCGTGCTCAAGGCTCGTGCGGTCGTGCTCAAGGCTCGTACGGTCGTGCTCAAGGCACGTACGGTCGTGCTCAAGGCTCGTGCGGTCGTGCTCAAGGCTCGTGCGGTCGTGCTCAAGGCTCGTACGGTCGTGCTCAAGGCTCATACGGTCGTGCTCAAGGCTCGTGCGGTCGTGCTCAAGGCTCGTACGGTCGTGCTCAAGGCACGTACGGTCGTGCTCAAGGCTCGTGCGGTCGTGCTCAAGGCTCGTACGGTCGTGCTCAAGGCACGTACGGTCGTGCTCAAGGCTCGTGCGGTCGTGCTCAAGGCTCGTACTCAAAGGTCGTACCGCTGTGCTCAAGAACTTAAGATCTGCGTCTTAGGTTGACAAGGAGCCTCGGGAGATTGGAAAGCCTCGCTGCTCACCATATATATCTCTGCTCCAGCAGGTTATCCTGACAGCGATGTCCGCGTGTGTGATGACTCTGCCGTGTGCGTAACATAACCTGGTTTTTGTTACTCTGTGTGATAACGTCACTCACTGTGGCTTTTGTTTAGCCAACTTTGTTGTTATCTTGATGAATGAACTTTGATTTTCGCTCAGGAAATTAGTCAAGCCATCAGTTACAACATAGCGTCATACTGGACGATCTATTTCCTCTTCAGAGACTAGGCTGTGGACAGTAAAGGTTCACCATCAGATTATCCTCATCCATATAACACTTGCCATAACTCAGACCCTTGATAACGCAGCTCAAACTACATTTATTTAGTTGTTGTTCTCAGGTGATGAAAAACAAGAAAACAAAGTTTTCTGGGCCTTGAGCTGGGCAGGAAACCATACACGAGTCTCCACTGATCATCTTCCCATCTAGATAGACTGAGTGTGAGGGACAACCTTCCATCCTCCCCAAACTTTGTTTTCATATTTTCTCTGTCTTTGTTGTGTGTACGAACTTGTGTTTATCTAAGTGTCTTGTAACACTGATCTAGTCCTGTTATTTAGTACTACGATGGTATTCTTCTACTGTTGCCACTAAACAGACAAACTTCAGAGATGAAAAAAGAATACTAGATTAAATCTAATGTTCACAGGACCAAATCTAATGTTCACTGTATCCACACTGATCCTTACTGTATCAAATATGTATCTGATCACTATCTTGGACTGAGCCTTAGGGGAAATACTCTCACATGGCCCCCTTCTCTGTTACTTCTTTTGGAAAATGAAACATCTGAAGGGGAGGATTTCCAGTACCCCGCTCCTCCCCTTTTAGTCGCCTTCTACAACACATAGGGAATACGTGGGAAGTATTCTTTATATATATATATATATATATATATATATATATATATATATATATATATATATATATATATATATATATATATTTTTTTTTTTTTTTTTTTTTTTTTCATACTATTCGCCATTTCCCGCATCAGCGAGGTAGCGTTAAGAACAGAGGACTGGGCCTTTGAGGAAACATCCTCGTCCAGCCCCCTTCTCTGTTCCTTCCTTTGGAAAAAAAAAAAAAAAAGAGAGAGGGGAGGATTTCCAGCCCCCCGCACCCTTCCCTTTTAGTCGCCTTCTACGACATGCAGGGAACACGTGGGAAGTATTCTTTCTCCCCTATCCCCAGGGAATGTATATATATATATATATATATATATATATATATATATATATATATATATATATATATATATATATATATATATATATTGATTGAGAGGGTAAAGGCATGTACAGAGCATCAGATTGGGGAAGAGCAGTGTGGTTTCAGAAGTGGTAGAGGATGTGTGGATCAGGTGTTTGCTTTGAAGAATGTATGTGAGAAATACTTAGAAAAGCAAATGGATTTGTATGTAGCATTTATGGATCTGGAGAAGGCATATGATAGAGTTGATAGAGATGCTCTGTGGAAGGTATTAAGAATATATGGTGTGGGAGTCAAGTTGCTAGAAGCAATGAAAAGTTTTTATCGAGGATGTAAGGCATGTGTACGTGTAGGAAGAGAGGAAACTGATTAGTTGTCAGTGAATGTAGGTTTGCGGCAGGGGTGTGTGATGTCTCCATGGTTGTTTAATTTGTTTATGGATGGGGTTGTTAGGGAGGTGAATGCAAGAGTTTTGGAAAGAGGGGCAAGTATGCCGTCTGTTGTGGATGAGAGAGCTTGGGAAGTGAGTCAGTTGTTGTTCGCTGATGATACAGCGCTGGTGGCTGATTCATGTGAGAAACTGCACAAGCTGGTGACTGAGTTAGGTAAAGTGTGTGAAAGAAGAAAGTTAAGGGTAAATGTGAATAAGAGCAAGGTTATTAGGTACACTATGGTTGAGGGTCAAGTTAATTGGGAGGAAAGTTTGAATGGAGAAAAACTGGAGGAAGTAAAGTGTTTTAGATATCTGGGAGTAGATCCGACAGCGGATAGAACCATGGAAGCGGAAGTGAATCATAGGGTGGGGGAGGGGGCGAAAATTCTGGGAGCCTTGAAGAATGTTTGTAAGTCGAGAACATTATCTCGGAAAGCAAAAATGGGTATGTTTGAAGGAATAGTGGTTCCAACAATGTTGTATGGTTGCGAGGCGTGGGCTATGGATGGAGTTGTGCGCAGGAGGGTGGATGTGCTGGAAATGAGATGTTTGAGGACCATATGTGGTGTGAGGTGGTTTGATCAAGTAAGTAATGTAAGGGTAAGAGAGATGTGTGGAAATAAAAAGAGTGTGGTTGAGAGAGTAGAAGAGGGTGTTTTGAAATGGTTTGGTCACATGAAGAGGATGAGTGAGGAAAGATTGACCAAGAGGATATATGTGTCGGAGGTGGAGGGAACGAGGAGAAGTGGGAGACCAAATTGGAGGTGGAAAGATGAAGTGAAAAAGATTTTGAGTGATCGGGGCCTGAACATGCAGGAGGACGAAAGGCGTGCAAGGAAAAGAGTGAATTGGAACGATGTGGTATACCGGGGTCGACGTGCTGTCAATGGATTGAACCAGGGCATGTGAAGCGTCTGGGTAAACCATGGAAAGTTCTGTGGGGCCTGGATGTGGCAAGGGAGCTGTGGTTTCGGTGCATTATTACATGACAGCTAGAGACTGAGTGTGAACGAATGGGGCCTTTGTTGTCTTTTCCTAGCGCTACGTCGCACACATGAAGGGGGAAGGGGTTGTTATTCCATGTGTGGCGAGGTGGCGATGGGAATAAATAAAGGCAGACAATGTGAATTATGTACAGGTGTATATATGTATATGTATGTGTGTGTATATATATATGTGTACATTGAGATATATAGGTATGTATATTTGCGAGTGTGGACGTGTATGTATATACATGTGTATGTGGTTGGGTTGGGCCATTCTTTCGTCTGTTTCCTTGCGCTACCTCGCTAACGCGGGAGACAGCGACAAAACAAAATAAATGAGTAAATATATATATATATATATATATATATATATATATATATATATATATATATATATATATATATATATATATATATATATATCGACTTCCACACATTCTTCAAGGCTCCCAGAATTTTCGCCCCCTCCCCCACCCTATGATCCACTTCCGCTTCCATGGTTCCATCCGCTGCCAGATCCACTCCCAGATATCTAAAACACTTCACTTCCTCCAGTTTTTCTCCATTCAAACTCACCTCCCCATAGACTTGACCCTCAAACCTACTGTACCTAAATAACCTTGCTCTTATTCACTTTTACTCTTAACTTTCTTCCTTTCATATACTTTACATACTCAGTCACCAGCTTTGCAGTTTCTCACATGAATTCAGCCGCCAGCGCGCTGTATCATCAGCGAAACAAACAATGACTCCACTTCCAAGTCTATCATCCCAACAGATTCATACTTGCCCTCTTTTTCAAAACTCTATGCATTCACCTCCCTATCAAACCCTCCATAAACATAATTAAACAACCATGGAGACATCACACACCCCTGCCGCAACCATAAATTCACAGAGAACCATCACTTTCTCTCCTTCTACACGTACACTTGCCTTACATCCTCGATAAAAATTTTTCACTGCTATATAACAACTTGGCCTCCACACCAAGGTATGTTTGAAGATTAGTGGTTCCAACAATGTTGTATGGCTGCGAGGCAGTGGGCTATGGTAGAGTGGTGCGAGGAGGATGGATGTGCTGGAAATGAGATGTTTGAGGACAATGTGTGGTGGGAGGTGGTTTTGATCGGGTAAGTAACGTAAGTGTGTGAGAGATGGGTGGGAAATAAAATCGAGCGTGGTTGATTGAGAGCAGAAGAGGGTGCTTTAAATGGTTTTGGAGCCTATGGAGAGAATGCGTGAGGGAAAGAGTCCAAGAGGATATATGTGTCGGAGGTGGAGGGAACGAGGAGAAGTGGGAGACAAATTGGAGGTGGAAAGATGAAGTGAAAAAAGATTTTGAGTGTCCCCCTCATGGGGCTCTGAACATGCAGGAGGACGAAAGGCGTGCAAGGAAAGATCTGTGAATTGGATACGTTTGTGGTATTACCGGGGTTCGACGTGCTGTCAATGGATTGAACAGGGCTGTGAAGCGTTCTGGTGTAAACCTTGGAAAGTTCTGTGGGGCTGGATGTGGCAAGGGGCTGTGGTTTCGGTTGCATTATTACATGACAGCTAGAGTTGAGTCGGTGAACGAATGGGGCCTTTGTTGTCTTTTCCTAGCGCTACGGTCGCACACATGAGGGGATAGGGGTTGTTATTCCTGTGTGGCGAGTGGCGATGGGAATAATAAAGGCAGATTCAATGTGAATTATGTAACAGGTTGTTAATATATATTGTATGTGTGGTGTTATATTATGTGTGTACTTGAGTTATATAGGTATGTTATTATGCGAGTGTGGACGTGTTTAATGTTTATAATGTGTATGTGGTTGGGTTGGGCCATTTCTTTCGTCTGTTTCCTAGCGCTACCTCGCTAACGCGGGAGACAGCGACCAAAACAAAATAAATAGTAAAATATATATATATATATTTATATATATAATATATCTCATATTTAGATATATATATATATATATAATATATATATATATATCGACTTCCACCACATTCTCAAGGCTCCCAGAATTTTCGCCCCTCTCCCCCACCCTATGATCCACTTCCGCTTCCATGGTTCCATCCGCTGCCAGATCCACTCCCAGATATCTAAAACACTTCACTTCCTCCAGTTTTTCTCCATTCAAACTCACCTCCCAATTGACTTGACCCTCAACCCTACTGTACCTAATAACCTTGCTCTTATTCACATTTACTCTTAACTTTCTTCTTTCATACACTTTACCAAACTCAGTCACCAGCTTCTGCAGTTTCTCACATGAATCAGCCGCCAGCGCTGTATCATCAGCGAACAACAACTGACTCACTTCCCAAGCTCTCTCATCCCCAACAGACTTCATACTTGCCCCTCTTTCCAAAACTCTTGCATTCACCTCCCTAACAACCCCATCCATAAACAAATTAAACAACCATGGAGACATCACACACCCCTGCCGCAAACCTACATTCACTGAGAACCAATCACTTTCCTCTCTTCCTACACGTACACATGCCTTACATCCTCGATAAAAACTTTTCACTGCTTCTAACAACTTGCCTCCCACACCAAGGGTATGTTTGAAGGAATAGTGGTTCCAACAATGTTGTATGGCTGCGAGGCGTGGGCTATGGATAGAGTGGTGCGCAGGAGGATGGATGTGCTGGAAATGAGATGTTTGAGGACAATGTGTGGTGTGAGGTGGTTTGATCGAGTAAGTAACGTAAGGGTGAGAGAGATGTGTGGAAATAAAAAGAGCGTGGTTGAGAGAGCAGAAGAGGGTGCTTTGAAATGGTTTGGGCCCATGGAGAGAATGAGTGAGGAAAGATTGACCAAGAGGATATATGTGTCGGAGGTGGAGGGAACGAGGAGAAGTGGGAGACCAAATTGGAGGTGGAAAGATGGAGTGAAAAAGATTTTGTGTGATCGGGGCCTGAACATGCAGGAGGGTGAAAGGAGGGCAAGGAATAGAGTGAATTGGATCAATGTGGTATACCGGGGTTGACGTGCTGTCAGTGGATTGAATCAGGGCATGTGAAGCGTCTGGGGTAAACCATGGAAAGCTGTGTAGGTATGTATGTTTGCGTGTGTGGACGTATATATATACATGTGTATGGGGGTGGGTTGGGCCATTTCTTTCGTCTGTTTCCTTGCGCTACCTCGCAAACGCGGGAGACAGCGACAAAGCAAAAAAAAGAAAAAAGAAAAAAAATATATATATATTTATACAGCACTGGTGGCTGATTCATGTGAGAAACTGCAGAAGCTGGTGACTGAGTTTGGTAAAGTGTGTGAAAGAAGAAAGTTAAGAGTAAATGTGAATAAGAGCAAGGTTATTAGGTACAGTAGGGTTGAGGGTCAAGTCAATTGGGAGGTAAGTTTGAATGGAGAAAAACTGGAGGAAGTAAATCGTTTTAGATATCTGGGAGTGGATCTGGCAGCGGATGGAACCATGGAAGCGGAAGTGGGGGAGGGGGCGAAAATCCTGGGAGCCTTGAGGAATGTGTGGAAGTGGAGATCATTATTTCGGAAAGCAAAAATGGGTATATTTGAAGGAATAGTGGTTCCAACAATGTTGTATGGTTGCGAGGCGTGGGCTATGGATAGAGTTGTGCGCAGGAGGATGGATGTGCTGGAAATGAGATGTTTGAGGACAATGTGTGGTGTGAGGTGGTTTGATCGAGTAAGTAACGTAAGGGTAAGAGAGATGTGTGGAAATAAAAAGAGCGTGATTGAGAGAGCAGAAGAGGGTGTTTTGAAATGGTTTGGGCCCATGGAGAGAATGAATGAGGAAAGATTGACCAAGAGGATATATGTGTCGGAGGTGGAGGGAACGAGGAGAAGAGGGAGACCAAATTGGAGGTGGAAAGATGGAGTGAAAAAGATTTTGTGTGATCGGGGCCCGAACATGCAGGAGGGTGAAAGGAGGGCAAGGAATAGAGTGAATTGGAGTCGATGTGGTATACAGGGGTTGACGTGCTGTCAGTGGATTGAATCAAGGCATGTGAAGCGTCTGGGGTAAACCATGGAAAGCTGTGTAGGTATGTATATTTGCGTGTGTGGACGTGTGTATGTACATGTGTATGGGGGGGGTTGGGCCATTTCTTTCGTCTGTTTCCTTGCGCTACCTCGCAAACGCGGGAGACAGCGACAAAGTATAAAAAAAAAAAAAAAAAAAAAAAAAAATATATATATATATATATATTTGTATTTATCTTCCATTTTGTTGAGGTTGCCATAGTAAAAATGCTATGTCCAGTGTAGCGTGAATGGCTTACTTGTAGTTAACTAGCTCTGTGTAGCGTTTACTCAATTAACTGCTGAGTATTTCTATCTGTATAATCTATTTAATGTACCATAAAGCAGTAGAATAGGGTAGACTTAGGTCGTATTATGGCTTCCATCCCATACTTTGTTTAAGCTCAGACCCGAGGTATCTTGCTAAAGATTTCTGAATAACTTATTGAAGCGCATCCGTCCTATACAGTAATTACATGAAGTTCGTCATAAATGTCCGTTGAAAACCTCTACATATATCCTCTCTACTTTCCTATTTCTTACTAAAAACGAAAATATTCAATATTCGAAGACGGATACAGCCTCAGTGAACATCAGCATCGTGTTACCAAAGCAGTGATGCAACAAGGGACATGGATGCGATAAAACATAATTGTATTTCTTGTTACAAATGTTCCCCATAAAGTTATCCTCGTTTTCTCTGGTTGAGGTGCGGGTGGCCGCGCCGTGCTGCCACCTGCCGGAAACAACGCCAGGTAGACCAGGTGAGGCCAGGCCGGAGTCAGTGTGTGCTGGACGAGTGTGTTGTCATGACCGACTTATCTTTTAGACGGGCTTGAATGTGTTTTTATTATTTTAGCGATTCGTCTCTTTATTTCGAAGAAGATCAATGGAGCGTCACATGATATTAGGTAAGTAAAGTGTTGAGAGCGAGTTGTTGGTGGTGAGAACAGTTTGTGTAAGTTGGTTGTACCTGAGGATTGGAGCAGGTAGACGCTAAACTCAGGCAGGTGGTTGGTCGGTCGTCTGACCCGCCACCCCTGCATGGAAGGTGTGGTTACAAGACAAACTTTTAGATCAACACCAACTACTTCATTTTCCTCTTTATTGTGAAATCAGATTTAGAAATGAATCCATGTGCGTGTGTGTGTAGACCCCCACGACTTAGCCATAAATCCTTGAGAGGCAGGAATCCAGCAGGAGGTGTGTGATGAGAGTACAATGCCTGGTCATCTTAGGATGTCATGAGACTTGACCAGGTCGCTACCGGGGCATGGCACGTACACAAGCCTCACGACACCTTTACCTTACATTATCAGACACACAACCCAGGCTATCACTGCCCCGGGTGAAGCATATCGGGAACACGGGCGTTCTTTACTTTGTTCCGGGGTGAATCATCAGATGATATGACGTAAGGAGGATTTGTAATGGATAATATATCTAAAACCTGCTTCGTTCTGGGGTGAACAAAAATACCGATGTTGGGGGGAAAGAGGCAGTGAGATCAACACTTGCGAAATGATCTGTGTTGTTGTCGCAGTCAGAGACGCGGAACTAAATGGTTACACCATCCAAGCCAAGTTTAGTTTTCGCCACCGTGGCTGTGGGAAAATAAACTCAGTTCAAGTGAACGACTGCAGGTAACAATAGTGTGAGAATGATAGCATCCCTGATGATAATTTATAAGGCAGAGACGTGTGGCTGGTCGCTCTGACCCGTGTGTGCCAGGCCTTCGCAAACGTTGGCAAGGGTGGGTGTTGTGTGATGGTTGTTAGCCGGCAGATGAGGTGGGTGTTATGAGGGATGGAGGAGATGGATGTTGTGAGGGGCCGGATGAGGTTGATATTGTGAGGGGGCGAATAAGTTGGGTGTTGTCAGGGGCGGATGAGGTGGGTGCTGTCAGGGGCGAACAAGTTAGGTGTTGAGAGGGGCGGATGAGGTGGATGTTGTCAGAGGTAAATAAGTTGAGTGTTATGAGGGGCGGATGAGGTGGGTGTTGTGAGGGGCGGATGAGGTGAATGTTGTGAGGGGCGAATGAGTTGGATGTTGTCAGAGGTGAATAAGTTGGGTGTTGTGAGGGGCGGATGAGGTTTATGTTGTGAGGGGTGAATAAGTTGGGTGTTGAGAGGGGCGGATGAGGTGGGTGTTGTGAGGGGCGGATGAGGTGGGTGTTGTGAGGGGCGGATGAGGTGAATGTTGTGAGGGGCGAATAAGTTGGGCGTTGTGAGAGGTGGTTGAGGTGGGTGTTGTGAGGGGCGAATGAGGTGGATGTTTTGAGGGGCGATTAAGTTGGGTGTTGTGAGAGGCGAATAAGTTGGGTGTTGTGAGGGGCGGATGAGGTGGATGTTATGAGAGGCGAATAAGTTGGGTGTTGTTATAGGTGGATGTTGTGAGGGGTGAATAAGTTAGGTGTTGTGAGGATCAGATGTGGACGTTATGAGGGATGGAGAAGATGGATGTTGTGGGTGTTGTGAGGAGCGGAGGTGATGGGTGTTACGAGGGGGCAGATGAGGTGGGTTTTGTGTGAATAGATAATGTGGATGTTGTGAGGGGGCTTAGGCTGTTGTGATAGGGAGGCGGTGGGTTGGGTTATGTGGTGGATGAGGTTGTGAGGGGAAGGCAGCCTGGACCCGGCAGGATCAGGTTGCAGGAGGTCAGGCAGGTCAGCAGTAGTAGGAGGAGGCTGGACTCCACTTGACGCGCCTCACCCACGCAAGACCAACCTCTTTATTCCCGTACGTAGAGTCACATCTTCCCTCCAGTCATCCTGGACTTAACTGTAACCGATCAGTTTGCTCTCTCTCTCTCTCTCTCTCTCTCTCTCTCTCTCTCTCTCTCTCTCTCTCTCTCTCTCTCTCTCTCAGCGAGCAGTATGCGCTAGTCCTGCAGGTCTGGCACAATCCTCTCCTACGTAGGAGGGTGTACTGTCTAAGCGAAAATATCTTATTTGCATATTTTCGCATGATTTATGATTCCAGTGATTCAAAACACCTGTCTGAAAAGACAAAAACATTTCAGGTACTTTAGGATATATATATATATATATATATATATATATATATATATATATATATATATATATATATATATATATATATGTATATCCAGCCCGCCGCTCCCGACCCTCTTACTCGCGCTCCACGACACGGAGGTAATACAGAGATAGAATTTTCTCCCTTACCTCATGGGCCTGAACATGCAGGAGAGTGAAAGACGTGCACAGGATAAATTGAGTGAGAGCCATCTGGCGACTGAACCAGGGTATGTGAAGGCGCCGGGACAAACCATAGAAAGGTCTGAGGGGTCTAAAGAATGGATGGGAGCGAAAGGCATTTGCTTTGTTCGTGGCGCTAATCCGTTAACTGCCGAGTGTGTCAGCAGTTTTGATGCAGGAGACCGGGTATTAGTGATGGTTGATTTAAATGCGGGGATGATTAATGTGGCAGTTGAAGATATGATTTTGGGACATGGGGGTACTCAGTATTATGAATAGAAATGGTGAACAACTTGCTGAGTTGTGAGCTGAAAAAAAATTATTGGTGATTGGGAATACCCGGTTAAGAAAGAGAGACTTACACAAGTATATGTATGTGAGTAGGAAAGATGGTCAGTGGACATTATTGGAGTACAAGCAAATTGATAGGCGTGCTAAAGAGAGACTTTTGTATGTGAGTCTGCTGAGAGGCAGCTGGTGGGAGGTCTGACCATTATTTCGTGGAAGCGATGATGAAGATTTATAGAGGTTTTCGGAAGAGAGGAAACGTTATGGATTAGAAGAGAATGGTGAGAGTAAGAGAGCTTGGAAAAGATACCTAAGTGATAAGATATTAGAAGAGATTAAGTACAGAATGACAAAAGATCAGAGTAAATGAAGTAGCTGAGGAATAGGAGGTAATTAGGGAAGCAGTGCTGGCATGTTCGAGAGACTTGCGTAGCACAGTTAAGGTGGGAGTTGGGCAGATAATATAAGGTAGTGAGTGGTGGGATGACGAAGTAAAGCTGCTGGTGAAAGAAAAAAGAAATGTATATGGGCGATACTTACAGGGAAGGAGTGTAGATTATTGAGAGATGTATAAGAGAAAGAGGAAGGTACTAGGCTTGAAAAAGAGGATAGTTGAGGTGAGCGGGTATCGCTAGACTTAGGGGAAAATAAGATGTTTAGGAAGGAGCTTAATAATGTACGAACAGAAGAGAACAAATGAGAACATCGATGAAGGGGGCAAATGGGGAAGTGGTATCAGGTAGTCTTGAAGTATGGGGGAGATGTGGTGAGTATTTTGAAAGACTAAAATGTATATCTAACGATGGGTTGGAAGATGTAGGGTGTTTTGTTGGGATAATATGCGAAGTGAAAGAGTCAGGGAGAGTAGCTCGGTGAAGAGAGGGGAGATGGTGAAAGCCTTGCGTTAAATGAAATGTGGCAAGACGGTTAGAGTGGATGGTATTGCAGTTGACTTTCATAAGGAAATGGGTGACTATTATTAATTGGTTAGTTAAGACTAACAGTATGTATCGATCATGGTAAGGTGCCTGAGGACCAGTGGAATGCTTTTACAGTGCCATTGTGTAAAAGTCAGGAGCTGAAGGTGAGTGTTCAAACTTTTTTTTCTTTAGCGTACTTGGCAAGTTTGCATGGGAGGGTATTGACTGAGAGGGGTGAACGCATGTACAGAGCATCAGACTGGGCAGGAGCAGTGTGGTTTTAGAAGTGGATCAGGTGTTTGCTTTAAAGAATGTGTATGGGAAATACTTAGAGAAACAGATGGAGTTGCATGTGGCATTTTTGGATCTGAAGAAAGCATATGATAGAGTTGATAAAGATTCCTTGTTGAAGGTTTTAAGAATATGTGGTGCGGGAGGAAAGCTACTTGAAGCAGAGATGTTTTCATTAAGGGTTTAAGGCGTGTTTACGAGTAGGAAGAGAGGACAGTGAATGGTTCCAAGTGAAGGTCGGTCTGCGGCAGGGGTGTCTGATGTCACCATGGCTCTTTAATTTGTTAATGGATGGGATATTGAGGAAGGTGAATGCAAGAGTCTTGGAGAGAGGGGCGAGTATAAAGACTGGTGGGGATGAGAGGGCATGGGAAGTGAGTCAGTTGTTGTTCGCCGATGATACAGCACTGATGGCTGATTCGTTTTTTGAGAAACTTCAGAAGCTGATGGCTGAGTTTGGCAATGTGAAAGGAAAAAGTTGAAAGTAAATGTAAATAAAAGCAAGGTTATTAGGTTTAGTAAGGTATACAGACAGGTTAGGTAGGGTGTGAAAATGAATTGGGAGAAAATGGAGGAAGTAAAATGTTTTAGATATTTGGGAGTGGACTGGACAGCGAATGGAACCATGGAAGCGGAAGTGAGTCATAGTGTAGGTTAGGGACCAAAGGTTCTAAGAGTAGTGAGGAATGTGTGGAATGAGAGGTCGTTATCCGGATGGATATGTATTAAGGTATAGTAGTTCCAACAATGTTATATGTTTGCGAGGCATGGGCTATAGATAGGGTTATACGGAGGAGGGTGGATGTGTTGAAACTGAAATGTTTGAGGACAGCATGTGGTGTTAGGTGGTTTGATCGAGTAAGAAATGAAAGAGTAAGAGAGATATATGGTAAAGTGTGGTTGAGAGAGCAGAAGAGGGTCTGTTGAAATGTTTTGGACGTATAGAGAGAAAGAGTTATGAAGGCTGACAAAGATGTATGTCAGGAGTAGTGGAACAAGGAGAAGCGGGAGACCACATTTGAGGTGGTAGGATAGAGTGAAAAAGATTTTGAGTGCGCAAACGTGAACATGCAGTAGGGTGAAAGGCGTGCACGGAATGGAGTGAATTATAACGATTTATATACAGGGGTCGAGATGCTGTCACTGGACTGAACCAGGGCACATGAAGCAGCCGGAGGAAACCATGGAAAGGTCTGTGGGGCCTGGATGTTGATAGGAAGCTGTGGTTTCGGTGCATTACACATGACATCTCCCTGGCGCTTCAACGCAAACGCGGGAGAGAGAGAGAGAGAGAGAGAGAGAGAGAGAGAGAGAGAGAGAGAGAGAGAGAGAGAGAGAGAGAGAGAGTTTCCTCCTCCTCCTCTAGGGTACACTGCACGTTTGGTGTGGTGGTGGCGCGCTTTAATGTAAGGTGTTCATTGTTTATGTGAATTAATAACTTCTGTTGAAGTCTGTTCTGTTTCTGTCTACTGCAAGGTAAAGCGGCGCGCAAGGTGGCGTGTTTTGGGGAAAATATTAATGTTGGTGTCCTTTTTTTGTTAGGTTTAAAGTTAAACAATATTTTGAAGGTGTTGCTGGATAGGCTTAAATGCAAGAAGATTTGATATGTTAGTTGTGCTGGTCAGATGAAGCCAAACATACGAGGAATTGTGTGTGTGTGTGTGTCCGTCCGTTGGCCGTCAGACCTTACTTGCAGACATTTTTTTTCTGCTCCTTACACTCTGCCAGTCAGCTCGCTCTTACTGCTTGATTCTAGCCGGCCTCCAAGTTTCGTCTTCCCTCGTATGCTTTTTTCTACCGCCTCTGTTTTCTTATGATATTACCGCTTACTTTATTCTGGCTCTGATATCCTCCTGAAGTTCTCCTGCACTCTTCCCTCACCTGCTGAGTGTGTGCCTCCCACCTCCCTCCCTCCTGCCATGTCACCACAGCTCCACCTCCCCCCCCCCCCCTTGTTCACCTCCTTCCACCCAAGAACTCCACCCATCTCATCTCCACCCTGACCCCCAGCCACCCCCTCAATTCTACTATCGCCCCACCGCCCAACAAGGGAGGCACGCCCTTGGAGGAAGTCATCTTATGGAGCCATAACAAAGAGAGGAGGTCGAGGTTGGCTCGATGTGCTAGTCATCCCGCTCACAGGGTGGGTCGTCCCTCATGCTCACGCCTGCACACGTCACCAGCATCTTGTGTAGTATCAACTCTATAGACCTCGATCCACATCCTCATGCGTGCGCAAGCCTTGACCTTAATGCCTCACACCTGCAAAGGTCATGAACCCCATGCTCACGCCTGCCTCAGGTCTCGATCCTCAAGCATTCGCAGAGGCGCAGCCTGCGCATAAGGTTTTAAGTGCGTTTAGTTGTGTGGATAGAATATGTTGACGAGTTCGTTTGGTGGTATAGACTTGGTTGAATAATGTTGAAATGGTTTAGGTCGCTACAGTTAGCATGTTTGATGTTCACGGCGGTGTTACGATCAGCCGACAGTGAGGCAGACTGAGTAAGTGGTCTCGCTCTGTGTACATTGTGGCGAGGCTGCACTGCTGACAGATGATGTTTCCTGTTATGGGTCTTTGGGAGAAGCTAGATTTTTGCTACATCGCTGTATGTGTAGCGGTATCCATTGTATTTTAATCAATTTTAATGATGGAAACTTAAGTAAGGGTTGCTTTTGCTGTCCGACTTATGGAAAACACCAATGTTTTTTTATGTTTGATAATGGTTCTTCTAGAAACGGGAGAAACATGTCGAGTCATTCGGAGAACTAGACGGAATGCTGAGTCTGGGGTTGTGATAGGTTAAGTAACCCTCGCAGCGAACACTACCCACGGTGAGGGAGGAGCCACGTACACCAGATTGTTTCGACAATAAATTTGGGTAAATTTTACCGGAAGAATTTCTGGGCAAGTTAATGTAACGTCTCAAAGACAAAGTCACGTTCTTGTTTGTTTGTTTCTGTGGTTTTTCGCAGTGCGCAGCGATCACAAGATTGTTGTGGGACAACGATCCAGCTTCCCCTAGCTGGATGCACCCTCGGCGTTCCCCTAATCGGAGAGATTTTTAAGCATGCTCCACCCTAAATTAATTAATGTTAGGATCCTTCCCAGGCAGCAACGCTGGTACGTGAGATGCCGCAGCCATGAGCACGTCTGAGGACGTCCAGTGCGTGAGACCTGAGCACAAGACAATACAGCGGTGTCCCCGGAAGCCTCGGGTCGTAGCGCACACACCGGACATGCTTGTTTTCTATGTATGTTCTTCCCACCCACCATCACCTTACCTAGCTAAGCCCATCAGTCGAGGGAATGGCAGCTTTCTCCAGGGGTACATTTACACTTTTATCCATACTTCCGCGCTAGATTTTTGACCTTGTCTCAAATGCTGTTGTAGTTAGCTGAGTGATGTAGGAAATCAGCTTATTTGAACGATACTGTCTGTGTTGGTTGTGTTGATAATGCAAGCGGGCGGGTGTTTAGCCTGTCACCAACGCTCCCCTTCCTTTTATGTTCCAACAATGACTCATGCTTCCTCTAAGTGGCTGGGGCCCACCTATCAATGGCCTCCTTTTATAGGTAATGCAATACCAACCTCTTATGTGCATCCGTGGATATAGATAGAAACCAGCAGGATCTGAAGTAAGTTTTAAACATAGGTTAGTTTATGAGGGTGAAATCTGGTGTCACAGATTTGCCTATATAGATTCAAGATTAGATTTACGTGTGCAGAATGAGAGAGGAGAGTGAGGGAGGGAGGCGTGTGGAGCGGTGATCTCTGAAGCCGTACACACCTAGGGGCGGGGTGGGTGTAGACGACTTGGTGGCGTGCCGGGGAACCCGGCTGGAGAAGCCATGTCCGTCGCGTAGACTAGACACTAGGGTGAGCCTTCCGTGGGAAGCCCCACTCCCCGCCATCCCCAACCTCTAGCCCCCCAGCCGCAAACCCTCCCCCTGCTTGTGCTTCCCGCCGGTTCACTGGCATTGCATACCCTACCACACCATCATCCTCAGGTGTAGTTTCTTTCCTTCATGGATTCATTATCCAATTGACATTGTAGCCTTATCTACACCCCTTTTACTCTCCTTTATGCAAATGGTATGGTTGAACTGAAGCTTAAACTGTTGCACCACATCACTGAGTTCCGTTAATAAGTAATTTCCTGTTAAACTGCTTGCTAAGATTGCAGTGAAAGTTTGTAATTATCTTCCAACGCAAATAGGCACAATTAGGGGACCTAAGTCATTTGTGAAGGTTGGTTACTGTAATGCCGACAGTATTCGATAAAGTTTTTGAAAACCTTGCATGAATTATGCACCGTAAAGTAGGCAAGATTGTGTAAGTTGCAGCCTAGTTAAGATTTCAGCGCATGTACTGTTAGGAAGCGGAGACACACCGGTACATCCCACACAGTAAGGAGAGAAAGCTGATCCAGTAATACATATTACCCCTATGATTACATTAGAAACTGGGATTCGTAGTCAGAGTGGTAATGCATGATGGTGTATCGACTTGCATGCGTATCAGAGCAGCAAGATAATGATACAAACCTTCCACCAATTTAATGGTTCAGTATTTTGGTTCTCCAGCTGGTAATGTTGACTGTTGTCATCTTCAGTCTTCCATCATCTGAATGTTTTGTTGTGGATAGTGAGAGGCTGCTAAGGTGCTGTTGTTAAAAGGCGAGATAAAATCAGGTACGTAATGATTAACACTCACAGTAGTAGCTATTTTACTGACACTGTTATCACGATGAAATTATACCTATTTATGAAAGGGCATGTAGCCCTCCGGTTAGACACAATGAAGTACTAAAAGTGTGATTCTATATTAAACTGATAGAAGGTATTGCTTATCTTGCTTGACAAGGTAGTCTGTCCTATTTTAAGTAAAGTGGAAGACCCGAAGACTGGGTCCTTTCGAGGGTGTTTGTAATAGCAAATAGGACAGAGACAAAGCCTTAGTAGAGAGAGTGGTAAATGCCTTCGTATTTGTATCGGAATTTTCGTATGAGATGCGTTACTTGTGATGTTACTAGCAAGTTTTAACCAAATAATTGAAAAAATATAATGTATTACACTTTAAACCAGTATATACTGTAAGATTAATCAGATGGGTTTATCGACCGTTATGTGCTATAGTGGTTTAGGTCAGACGTTTAATTCTTGTTTTTTTTACCATTATCTTCAGCAAACATCCTTCGTGTAAATGGAGTCGTTTATAGGTTTCATCATCGGTCCTTAGAAAGTTTGGACATAACTCCGCCTCTTGCTCAGCAGTACATATTTCGTCTAGCAATAAATATAATCTGTGTTCGTCTCTGATAAGATTCAGGTGTTGCCTTTCTGTTTTCCCTCATACTTTCGTTCTGTTTTCGTATCTTGGTATTAATTTGCTTCATTATATTTCATATTTTCTTTTTTATCTCAAATGGATCTTCCTCTTTCGTTATCCTCAGTACCTCTCTATCTTTGTTTCAATGCGCTCTCATTTGTCTTTAAAGTAAATTTGTTTATTATTAAATTTGGTTGAGGTACTTCAGTACATCTTCGCCTGTCACACTTCAGCTCGTTGTAACTGTAGTTTTAAAGTGGCTTAGTCAAAGTGGTCGCTAACCTGATTGCTTCCGTCAGTCTGTCGACCTGGTGGGCGGTTTATTTTTGTCGGGTTCCCCGATTGTTTGAAGAGCAGTTTGTGGATCTTGACGGGAATCATATTTTGGTATGGCATGTATGTAGCGTACGTACTGTTGGATATGTTTAATGAAATAGAATACTCAGGCAATGCCTGAAGAGTTCTGAAAATATACCAGCTTCTGAAACTAGTGCGAGGAATAAGCACTGCCTTGTTATTTTTAGACAAAAAAAAAAAAAAAAGTGATGTTTCATTACAGACGTGAAGAGTCGTGGCAGAGTTTTTACCTGTGATAGTTACTCCACCGGAGGTTCAGTGAACTGATTCAGACTTACTGTTGGTGGCACAGAGCCTGAGGGTGACCCCCCGCTCTTCCCGGGTGGCTGGGCGTCATCACTACGTGCACAACCTATTTTCTGGAACTCCGCCATCATTATTGTTCTCAGTACACGACATCGGAACGGTTTCAGCCATTCACAACAGCGCTGCATCAACCAATCAGAATCTCTTGCTGTGAGATTGGTTACTGTATTCTCACCACACATGCTCATGAATATAACGCAAGCCATCTCGACATACGTTAGTTTTGGTGTGTTTATGATAGCATGAAAATAAGGGCTTATTAATAGGTCAAGTGTTGAATGTCCAGTAACCTCTCGCTGACCAAACTCGGATCCAGTAAAGGGGAAAAAAATATATTCCTTTTGAGACCTTCAGAATTCCATTGCCTTGAAAGGTTAGAGTAAATGTGAAATCGTGGACTGTTCCGTTACCTTGTGAATGTTTATTTTTTTGATGATTTTTGTAATCATCTCTTGCTCTTCGTGACGACTTTGATTACATATCGTCATTCTTTCTTGGTGTATTGTGCCTGATATATGTAACTCTCTGTATACTGCATGATTAGACAAAGAGCTCACCTCTTCTAAATTATATATATTTTTTATTTGGTTCATGTACGAATGGAAAAAGACGGCATTGATTATGCTTAAAGTATAAGGTATTGACATGCAAATGTGTAATATAGTCCAAAGAAGAGAAGAAATATTGTTGAGAGAGGTAATGTCTTCTGATTGCTATGTAATTCAGAAAGTAGAAAAAAAATGACCACGAGTCTCGGTTTTCTGGTACAAGGAAGGTGGCTTCTGTTGTTGGTGAATGGCTCAGAGAACGGGTGAACTGACCCGTTACACTTTTGAATTGTTACGATTCTTTACATGAAAGGAATCCGTGACGAATGCTCTTTTACCGACCTGGTGACAGTCATGTTTGTGATGGGTGGAGTGTAGTGACGTTGGACGCCACGAAAACAAGAGACTGATAAGCGCGTTATCGTGTACGGTACAGCTGACAATTCGTTACCACGATCATCGTAGCTCAGATATTTAATTAGCGATATTGACGGATAATCAGTTTTGTAGCTGACTAATTAATAACAAACTTTCAATTAACGTGAATTTGAATTCTTAATTTTTGCTGGAAGTATTTTCTTATTTGAAATGTTATCATTAATCTTGAAGTAATGACAGATATTCCAAGAAAAAAACAAACTCGAAACCTTACTTTAATGTCCAAAGTATTTCGGTTGTGTCGATTGGATTAGATCGAGTAAATATTTAATGAGCATAACCACTTCATCACTTGCGTTTAAGGACATAACAGACTAGTTTGTGTTTAATGGTGTCGCAACATATTACTAATATGCAGGTTGATGTGATAGAGATGTGCTCACAACGATAGTTGGAAAACTCGTTATCATTGGAAGATGTCAATATTGGCCGGACATAACGTTTTCTCTAACATTTATCTCTTTATTATAAACCATATTATTATTCTACAACCTCAGGACTCCTTTTACATGTCTCCTGCAGCTTCGAGACTGCGCTCCATCCTTGCTGGAGTAGCAAAAGGAGCAAATATCCTCTACGGGTCTGTATTCCTTTTCCGATCATTACCGAGGATGCAGCTGCACCAGATGCGACTTTGCTCTTGGTGTACCTAACTGCAGGTAGAATCCGTTAAGACATATATATATATATATATATATATATATATATATATATATATATATATATATATATATATATATATATATATGTGTGTGTGTGTGTGTGTGTGTGTGTGTGTGTGTGTGTGTGTGTCATAACCATAGGAAGTGCACATGGAAATGAAGAGGTCTGTCTGTAGAGGCGGTTCGCCAATCATGCACTAGCATTTCCGGCTGACGGCGAAAAATGATAGGTTGACAGTTCTCACGTTTTCTGCTGGACCCATGGAAACTTGCTGTTTCTGTGACCAAGGATGTGTGTGTGTGTGTGTGATAGGTACCAATGGTTGTTATACCATTATGTATCTGAGAAACAAGATATCTTAAACAACTGCCAAAGTCTTGATTAGACCATAGTCAGGAACGAGGAGAGGGTGTATAGTAAGATGTTCAAAATGGACTAAACCTAAGGTCTAGTTGCGATCAGGGTTAGAAAACGGCTAAAGAAACTGGGTGTAAAACCTTGTGTCAGGTTAAAGACAGCAGTAAGGCGGATGTAAGGAAGCACGTACACAATCCTTCGCTGGTGAATAGAATTGGTCATAAAAGTATGAAGCAAACAGGTAAAAAAAAAAATCACGGCAAAGGTGAGAGAAGGTCGTGAATGAGACGCATGGAAGTATTTTAAGGTCACTGAAGGGTACATAGAAACCTACTGACGAGGTGAGAAACCACCAGGAAACAGAACAGACATGAACATGTGTAGGAAAAAGGCACCAATGAACACAACCTCGAACCGCCATACAAAGTTCATGTCCAACCTGACCTCACAACGGTATTGCTGGATTAGGGCTTGTGTACCACACGTCAGCGATGCTTTTGTGCATGTGCTGTGAATGTTTAGGTTTCTCGCATAATGATCATGTAACAGATGATCCTCGCATGCAATAATGATATTCCGGTCCTCCTGCGACCGTCACCCTTTCCCTTCAACGTGGTCTGTGTGGCGGGACCGACACCCTCGCCCCACCTGCCGCCTCACACACACACACACACACACACACACACCAGGATGTGGTGAGAGGAAGTTGCATGAGTATTGTCTTAAGAAGGACCTTTTTGTCTGACGACACACTAACGTATGCGAGACTTCATTGCGCATCGTATACTACGATGCACTGAACACATAGGGATACTTTAAGTTGCTCATATTGGTATTACCGTTAGACTGAATTTGAATTAAACTCGGATAAAATACATGAATTAGTTCACTTTCTATCTGAACCATGTGTATAGCTTGTGACATTTGTAATAATCAATATTCTGGAGTTTATCAAATGATCATCAGTCCTGTGTTAATGGATAATCCATGTATAGATAATGTGATTTATTCAGACATCTGATTTCATTCTGGTTTCATTCGTATCCAGGGATGTGTTTTAAGGTGGTCGCGAGATCTTCGCAAATCGACATGTTTAGTCGAGGGGTCGTCTTAACTGAATGGAAAATGCGTAGGATTGAACAGTTGTGCCTGGTAGATGAGATACTCATGCAAACAATCTTTATCTGTCATGCGACGTTGTATCTGATCCATGCTCACATAAGTCTAATGAAACAGATTGGTTGTGTTCACAAGCTTATGATCAAATCCAAGTATAACGGGAACTTGTGAGAACTCAGACGATCCGTAAATTTTTTAATGTGTTCTTAGCTGAGGAGAGACATTGTCTGAGTGGCTTCACCTACAACTTTGGTCTCATGTAGGTCATTAGGGTTGTGTTGCGGGATGACCCTTGACATGGGCTGTAAAACAGCCCGTTAATGACCAACGCGCGACAGGAAGGTCTAACCGTGGCAAACAGACCTTGAACACGCAAAACAATGGCCGAACTCCGCGGTACCATGGCCCGAGCTCACTATGTCAGCCACCGACGCCCCACCTCACGGGTCGGTCTGGCGCATGTCAAGAAATCTCCGTTGTAGATATTAGCATACAATGGCCGGCACGATGAGGCTAACCTACGAAGATGTTGAGGAAAACGTCAACATTAAGAAAACTATACAAGATTCTGTAAGTTCGTAATGAAATGGTAAGACGTACAGATCATTGGTTTTTAAGTTATCTAGAAACCCCAGGTTTTCAAGCGAAGTACATAGAGCAACTTAAGTTGCTGGTGGCTTGTATCTACAGTTATGTAGTACGCGTAGGCTTCCTGGCAGAGTAGGTAGGCGGAGAAAGGTGTACAGCCAGGCTGGGAAGAGCCTGTTGTGTTCAAGGAAGAAGGTGAAGGTTGGGCTGGTAGGAGGGAGGGAGGGAGAGAGAGTGGGAGCTGGTGGTGGTGCGGCCTTACCTGCCTGCAGGGCATAGCGGAGTTCCCCGCGGGCTTAACACAGCTACTGCTGCACCTACTCCATAACGAGAAACGCGTGTGTGCTCAGCCTAGACGCGCAGATATCTGCACATACGATCGTCATACACACGTTGTGGCACAAGAGAACGGACCATACAGCTTACACACACACACACACACACACACACACACACACACATTTATGGTATGGGACCAACACGACACGTTTTTCGTCCACACCTTGACTGAGTGTGGGTCAGAAGGGTGACGTGTGTAGCGGTCAGGTTTCATCTCGCTGGACAAGAAAGCCTGGCCCTTGTTGGCAGTGACCTAGGGGAAACTTGAGTAATGAAGGTGTTCAAGAAATGAAACTGATTTGTTAATGAAGTGCGCAGGAGGATCCTATACACATTTCGACTAAAATGAACACACGCCACTTGCGCCAAACATTGAAGGTGACGGTATAAATGATTTGAAGTATTTTCATGACGTGTAGATGAAACTTGATGAAGTTTGTAAGTGTCAGACTTCGTGTAGCGCCTGTAAGGTATTTAATTGATGGATGATGTTCAGCTTATTTCATGAAGACCTCGAACACTCATATTGTTGTAAATCATGATCAAATTATAGCACGAATCTGAAATGACTTCGTGTGAATTACAGCTGTGTGTAGTATCGTGAAGAATAGTTATAACAATCACGAAATTATTAGAAGGTTTAAACTTGATGGTTAATGTATTGCAGATTTGTCTGATGTTAAAGAATGAAAGAAAAAAAAATCATTCTAAGAATATGTAGTTATTACCACCCCACTTTCCTTCACGGCTTCCTGCAATTCTTTGCTTTCTTTTCCCGGTGAGAAAAGCTCGTGACTTCTGAATTGGTAGAAATTTCCGTCATCATCAGAAATGAAGATTTGTTGATGACACAAGAAAACACGACGACTGGGAATCTTTGAGTTGGCTGGAGCCAGTCTTCGGACGGCTCAGCAACGCCTGGAAACATTTACTAAGAAAATATATGTTTGGTGGTATTTAGTGATCGATACGTTAGGATATAACTTACATTATTCTGTTTTGATATTGTGTTAAAGATTAAGAGTTTCAGACGTGGATTTACTGAACCTCTTTAGAACGATGGTACAATCCTTGGGTTTTTAGTGCGAGAACTTTGAACTAACTCAAGGTCAGGTCAAAGGTCACGCCATCATACTGGTCGTAACATCATATTAAAGGCGTATAATGTAGAGAGAGAGAGAGAGAGAGAGAGAGAGAGAGAGAGAGAGAGAGAGAGCCTTCTATAAGACGGAGTTAAGAAACTAGCAGGCTTCCGTCGGGGTCATGTAACCGTAAGGTGGGTCATACGGGGATTATGTTGGTTCTGTAACAACATCCTTGTGCCTACACTCTCGTGCTGTGAGGTGGAGGCTCATACCATACCACACCCACAGTAAACCATAGATATATTACTTTGGTCTTGATCAGCCAGGATGCTGCTGCTCTTGGAAAGTCATGTCACTGGGAATACCCCAGTGGTGTTCACTACGCTCACGTTATGTGTATTTGGTGAGGTTGTTTCAGTTTAAGTAGACGCATCAGAAATGATAGTGATTATCATTGTTAGTTATATACTATTGGATCACCGGAAGGTTTGTCCCAGTCCCTTCCGTTTGTCGTGGTTAGGTAAGGTAGGTAAGGTTAGGTTAGGTAAGGTTAGGTTAGGTTAGGTTAGGTTAGGTTAGGTTAGGTAAGGTAAGGTAAGGTTAGGTAGGTTAGGTTAGGTTAGGTTATGGTGGCGTACTTTAACCTTACTTAATCTAGCCTGACTTGGATCCAATTGCATTCTTGTGTATTTCGATGACCAGATGAAGTCTGGTGGTTTTGGGTAGGAAGATTACTCGACTTGTGCGAAACGGAACAGAACAAGAACGTTCATCCTTGGGCTTTGTTGATGTTCTTTGATATGACGCTTAAGGGCTGGAGGTGAAGCTGAACTACCCCGTAGCCTCTCCTAGCTCGAGGCTATGTATTTATGTGCATGTTTAAATCTCCACAACTGATACTTAACGTTCTTTGGGTACATGAAAGTTGGATCTGTGTCCGTCCTGATTTTGAATGTACCAGGTGACGAAAATAGCAACGTAGCCAAACATGAGTCAGTGAGAAGAGCGGAAACTGGTGGGCTATATTAGGTCGAGATCAGTACGGTCGCCCGCCCGCCCGCAGGCCAACATGCTACCCAACACTTACATGGGAAGGAATTTAACCCACTGAAAGTTTCCCAGAACACTGTAAGAGACCAGAAACCAGGACTTTGTGCTGTTGGGTAAAGGTTAGTGTGTGGTGCAGGATGATAACCGGGGGGGTCGAGGGCACACAACAGTTTGAGAAGTGAGTGGCGGGTGGAGGTAAGGTCTACAAGAGACGAGTGAGGTGATGTGGTTCGGCTCTTACTGACGAGCGTACTACTTGACCTACCCTCTCACTGTATTCTCCTCCCACAAAGGCCCGACCTCGCCATCCATACCGTCCCTCCACCACCCCAGCCCCCGGACCAAGCCGTCCATACCGTCCCTCCACCTCCCAGCCCACGCCAGAGCCTCCCCCCTCACCAACACCACCACCCGACCCCTCCAGCTCTCAACCCACGAGAGGATGTTTTCCCTCTGGTGTTGGACAAAAGTGTTTTGTGGTGTTCGAAGGTTGGAACGTTTACTTGACCTTTAGCGTGGGTCATTATTACTGGGAACTGTAGATTTCATCTGGTGTGTCACCCACGTACGGTAGTATTTCTGTCACCTCCTGAACTGTACAAAGAGAATGGGGATGGAACGGTGCGGTGTGGAGTCCTTGTGGGGGGTGGGCAGGTGTGGGGTCATGATAGCGGTTTGGGTTTTATATTTGTTTTTTCTTTTACTTTTATATCCTGGTTAGAGAAGTAAGTCAGTCACGTTCATTTCCAAAGGCCAGTATTTTGTCAGAGGATCTTAGTTGGTATTGAATGTACTAGTGACGTAGCCTGACGTGCGGGTGTACGTTGGTCTCGGACGTGCGCGTCTGTTTTCTGATGATTATGTCGTGGAGCATAATGGCCGGTTGCAGAGAGATGGCTTACCGTGACGAGCAAACCCAGACTGCAGAGGGTAATTGTCGTCCATGTTAATTAATGGCGGTCAGTCAGTCCTCATCGAGCATTACCGACACGCTACCCTCGACTTCATGTTCTGAGAAGGTAATATTTTTTTTCTGACTCGTCCACTGGTTTCAGAGTTTGTGATCCCGGTCAGTATTGCCAATAGCCTCAGCCCGGTTATCTCCTGAGCACTTTATCCCAAACACTGACCCATAAGCTGACTGGCCTCCAGTACTTGTAAGGTCCGGCTGCTGGGCGAGTTATAAGTTTGAGATGTTACGTTCAAATGTTGAAATCAACTACCATGAAAATATACCAGGGATGGGGTTATCCCCCACCTCTCTCTCTCTCTCTCTCTCTCTCTCTCTCTCTCTCTATATATATATATATATATATATATATATATATATATATATATATATATATATTTTTATTATTTTTTTATTATACTTTGTCGCTGTCTCCCGCGTTTGCGAGGTAGCGCAAGGAAACAGACGAAAGAAATGGCCCAACCCCCCCCCATACACATGTATATACATACGTCCACACACGCAAATATACATACCTACACAGCTTTCCATGGCTTACCCCAGACGCTTCACATGCCCTGATTCAATCCACTGACAGCACGTCAACCCCGGTATACCACATCGATCCAATTCACTCTATTCCTTGCCCTCCTTTCACCCTCCTGCATGTTCAGGCCCCGATCACACAAAATCTTTTTCACTCCATCTTTCCATCTCCAATTTGGTCTCCCACTTCTCGTTCCCTCCACCTCCGACACATATATCCTCTTGGTCAATCTTTCCTCACTCATTCTCTCCATGTGACCAAACCATTTCAAAACACCCTCTTCTGCTCTCGCAACCACGCTCTTTTTATTTCCACACATCTCTCTTACCCTTACGTTACTTACTCGATCAAACCACCTCACACCACACATTGTCCTAAAACATCTCATTTCCAGCACATCCACCCTCCTGCGCACAACTCTATCCATAGCCCACGCCTCGAAACCATACAACATTGTTGGAACCACTATTCCTTCAAACATACCCATTTTTGCTTTCCGAGATAATGTTCTCGACTTCCACACATTCTTCAAGGCTCCCAGGATTTTCGCCCCCTTCCCCACCCTATGATCCACTTCCGCTTCCATGGTTCCATCCGCTGCTAGATCCACTCCCAGATATCTAAAACACTTTACTTCCTCCAGTTTTTCTCCATTCAAACTTACCTCCCAATTGACTTGACCCTCAACCCTACTGTACCTAATAACCTTGCTCTTATTCACATTTACTCTTAACTTTCTTCTTTCACACACTTTACCAAACTCAGTCACCAGCTTCTGCAGTTTCTCACATGAATCAGCCACCAGCGCTGTATCATCAGCGAACAACAACTGACTCACTTCCCAAGCTCTCTCATCCCCAACAGACTTCATACTTGCCCCTCTTTCCAAAACTCTTGCATTCACCTCCCTAACAACCCCATCCATAAACAAATTAAACAACCATGGAGACATCACACATCCCTGCCGCAAACCTACATTCACTGAGAACCAATCACTTTCCTCTCTTCCTACACGTACACATGCCTTACATCCTCGATAAAAACTTTTCACTGCTTCTAACAACTTGCCTCCCACACCATATATTCTTTATACCTTCCACAGAGCATCTCTATCAACTCTATCATATGCCTTCTCCAGATCCATAAATGCTACATACAAGTCCATTTGCTTTTCTAAGTATTTCTCACATACATTCTTCAAAGCAAACACCTGATCCACACATCCTCTACCACTTCTGAAACCACACTGCTCTTCCCCAATCTGATGCTCTGTACATGCCTTCACCCTCTCAGTCAATACCCTCCCATATGATTTACCAGGAATACTCAACAAACTTATACCTCTGTAATTTGAGCACTCACTCTTATCCCCTTTGCCTTTGTACAATGACACTATGCACGCATTCCGCCAATCCTCAGGCACCTCACCATGAGCCATACATACATTAAATAACCTTACCAACCAGTCAACAATACAGTCACCCCCTTTTTTAATAAATTCCACTGCAATACCATCCAAACCTGCTGCCTTGCCGGCTTTCATCTTCCGCAAAGCTTTTACTACCTCTTCTCTGTTTACCAAATCATTTTCCCTAACCCTCTCACTTTGCACACCACCTCGACCAAAACACCCTATATCTGCCACTCTATCATCAAACACATTCAACAAACCTTCAAAATACTCACTCCATCTTCTCACATCACCACTACTTGTTATCACCTCCCCATTTGCGCCCTTCACTGGAGTTCCCATTTGCTCCCTTGTCTTACGCACTTTATTTACCTCCATCCAGAACATCTTTTTATTCTCCCTAAAATCTAATGATACTCTCTCACCCCAACTCTCATTTGCCCTCTTTTTCACCTCTTGCACCTTTCTCTTGACCTCCTGTCTCTTTCTTTTATACATCTCCCACTCAATTGCATTTTTTCCCTGCAAAAATCGTCCAAATGCCTCTCTCTTCTCTTTCACTAATAATCTTACTTCTTCATCCCACCACTCACTACCCTTTCTAATCAACCCACCTCCCACTCTTCTCATGCCACAAGCATCTTTTGCGCAATCCATACATACATACATATATATTTATATATATATATATATATATATATATATATATATATATATATATATATATATATATATATATATATATATATATATATGGTGAAATCGCGTTTCAGTAGGAGTTTAGATAATTTAACATGGCATTTTCCTATACATGCTTCACTACGTGTTTCAGGGAGACAATCCGCCTCATTAGATGCAAACAATGCACAAAGTTTTATAAATTCCACCACCACTTTAAAGATTCCGTCTGTCCTGTGCCATTATCGACTACACAGTGTGCATTGTTTATTTAAGTTTATCGCTGTTTCCCGCGACAGCGATGTAGCGCAAGGAAACAGACGAAGAATGGCCCAACCACCCACATTCACATGTATATATATCATTGCCACCCCCTGCATCAGCGAGGTACCGCCAAGAAACATACGGAGAAATGCCACATCCACTCATATCCATTCTCTAGCTGTCCATAGTTTAACTAGGACGTTTCACATGCTCTGGTTCAGTCCACTTACGGCAAGTCGACGCCAGTATACCACATCGTTCCAAATCACTTTGTTCCTTGCACGCCTTTCACCCTCCTGCATTTTCAGGCCCCGAGCTCTCAAAATCTTTTCACTTCACCCTTCCACCTCTAATTTGATCTCCCGTTTCTCCTTGTTGTCTTCTCTTCTGTCAACCTTTCCTCATTCTCTCCATATTTCCAAACCATTTCAACGCACCCTCCTCTGCTCTCTCAACCACACACTTTTTATTACCTTTTCATTACTTACTCGGTCAAACCACCTCACACCACATATTGTCTTCAAACATTTCATTTCCAACACATCCACCCTCCGCGTAACCCTATCTATATATCCCATGCCTCGCAAACATATAACATTGTTGGAACCACTATTCCTTCAAACATACCCATTTTTGCTCTCTCAGATAACGTTCTCGCCTTCCACACATTCTTCAATGCTCCCAGAGCCTTCCCCCCCCCCCCATGACTCACTTCCGCTTGCATGGTTCCATTCGCTGCCAAATCCACTCCCAGATATCCAAAACACTTCAATTCCTCCAGTTTTTCTTTATTCAAACTTACATCCCACCTAACTTGTCCCTCAACCCTGCTGAACCTAAGAGCCTTCCTTCTTTCACACACTCTTCCAGATTTACTTACCAACTTCTGCAGTTTCTCACTCGAATCAGCCACAAATGCTGTATCATCGGCGAACAACTTACTCACTTCTCTCGTCCCCAATAGACTGCATACTTAACCCTCTCTCCAAAACTCTTGCATTTACCTCCCTCACCACCCCATTCATCAACAAATTAATCAATCATGGTGACTTTCGCACACCCTTGCTTTAGACCGATCTTCACTGGGAAACAGTCACTCTCTTTCCCTACTCATACACATGCCTTACATCCTTGATAAAAAAAAAAAAACTCTGCTTTTAGCAGCTTACCTCGCACAGCGTATATGCTAAAGACCTTCCACAAAAGCATCTCAATCAACCCTGTCATATGCCTTCTCCAGATCAATAAACGCCACATACAAATCCATCTGTTTTTCTATGTATTTCTCACATATCTTTCAAAGCAAACACCTGATCCACATATCCTCTACCACTTCTGAAACCACACTGCTCCTCCTTAATCTGATGCCCGGTACATTCCTTCACCCTCTCAGTCAGTATCCTTCCATACAATTTTCCAGGTACACTCAACAAATATATGCCTTTGTAGTTTGTACACTCACCTTTATCCCCTTTGCCTTTAGACAGTATCACTGTATATGCATTCTTCCAATCCTCAGGCACTTCACCATGAGCCATACATAC
The DNA here is from genome assembly GCF_036320965.1 of Panulirus ornatus. Taxonomy (NCBI): domain Eukaryota; kingdom Metazoa; phylum Arthropoda; class Malacostraca; order Decapoda; family Palinuridae; genus Panulirus; species Panulirus ornatus. The sequence goes on from NC_092279.1 coordinate 31,896,236, forward strand.
ACTGAATATATCCTTACAAACCAATCAGCAACACAGTCACTCCCTTTCTTAATGAGTTCAACTGCAATACCATCCACTCCCACCGCCTTGCCGGATTTCATCTTTCGCAAGGCTTTCACCACCACTTTTCACCAAAGCACTCTCCATGACTTACTTCGCATACCACCTCGATCCTAAATACCTTACATCAGCCACTATATATATATATATATATATATATATATATATATATATATATATATATATATATATATATACGGAATGATTGCGACTTTCCCTTTGGTGTATGCAGTTGAGAACAACGTTCCTTCTTTACAAATGTGTTTGATAACCTGGGCTGCAGTGGACATGCAAGTTTACTGGCTGCAAACATCAACAGTCTGGCAGATCAATAAGACACCAACTAGAGCCCGGTCGCTAACATAGGACCATGGAAGTGAAGGAAGTTAACCGCCGCCGGTTAGCTGTATGTCAGTGCATATCTATGAAGATACCTTACTACGCAGCCATACGTTTGCTTGTGTTTATTGTAACGACTTCCTGCTCCAGCTAGGCTATATAACATAACCCAGCCCACACCGGGTCAAGGATATATGTACACACGTCACTTGCAGCTGTGAAAATTCTGTTCTGACTTTTTTTTTTTTTTGAAGCTTCAGGTTTAACTGTATGGAAAGCAGGTATATATATATATATATATATATATATATATATATATATATATATATATATATATGCCGTTTATACCTAGTCTGGATTTTTCTTCTATTACTTCTGGTGATAATTATGATATTATAATAATAATGATAATGATTATTGTTATTATTATTATTATTATTATTATTATTTTTTATATTGTTATTGTTATATGGTTGCGAGGGATGGGCTATAGATAGGATTGTGCGGAAGAGGGTGGATGTGTTAGGAATGAGATGTTTGAGGACAATATGTGGTGTGAGGTGGTTTGATCGAGTAAGTAATGAAAGGGTAAGAGAGATGTGTGGTAATAAAAAGAGTGTGGTTGAGAGAGCAGAAGAGTACGTATTGAAATGGTTTGGTCACATGGAGAGAATGAGTGAGGAAAGATTGACAAAGGATATATGCATCAGAAGTGGAGGGAACGAGGAGAAGGCTTCGGGAGACCAAATTGGAGGTGAAAGAATGGAGTGAAAAAGATTTTGAGCGATCGGGGCCTGAATATACAGGAGGGTGAAAGGCGTGCAAGGAATATTGAATTGGAACGGTGTGGTATACCGGGGTCGACGTGCTGTCAATGGATTGAACCAGGGCATGTGAAGCGTCTGGGGTAAACCATGGAAAGTTTTGTGGGTCCTGGATGTGGAAGGGGAGCTGTGGTTTCGGTGCATTATTACATGACAGCTAGAGACTAAGTGTGAACGAATGTGGCCTTTGTTGTCTTTTCCTAGCGCTACCTCACACGCGCGCGGGGGGGACGGGGGGTGCTATTTCATGTGTGGCGGGATGGCGAAGGGAATGGATGAAGGCAGCAAGTATGAATATGTACATGTGTATATATGTGTATGTTTGTGTATGTATATGTATGTATACGTTGAAATGTATAGGTATGCATATGTGCGTGTGTGAGTGTTTATGTATATACATGTGTATGTGGATGGGCTGGACCATTCTTTCGTCTTAGTTGCGCTACCTCGGTGACGCGGGAGACCAACAAAGTAAAGTGTAATAAAGTAAATTAATAGTAATAATAATAATAATAATAATAATAATAATCATTATTATTATTATTATTATTATTATTATTATTACCTCGTCTCACTTTAATGAGATGATGTAGGTATTGACTAGACAGCTCCACTGCTGAGTTAAGAATCACGTATCAGTAGGTTGCAGTTATGGGTGCATGACTCGAGGTAGTATAACTTACCGAAACTATTAGGACGTAAATAACGCCATCATCAGACTAAATATCATTTATTTGGACGTAAGTAAACGCCATCATGAGACTGAATATTATAACCTTAATAAAACCATGGCCTGTGCAGTATAGTACTCTGTATCCTGTTATGAAAGAGCTTGGTGGAACTTAAGCCTCGCCAACGCGTCCATATTAAACCGACCAGATCATGATATATGAACTAGTACACATTATTATTTATGACAGAAAACGGAACCTGATGTATCTTGGCGAACCTGACGTACAGAATGTGAATCTTGGTCGTAAAGTTGCCAAAAGTAATAGGGTGGACTTAAAGTGATCAAAGAAAGCGAACCTCCCCGAGTGTCCTTTATGTTTCATGCAACACCAACTGTGTGAACGGATGAGGTAGGTGGGGGAGGGAGCTGTGAATCATAATATACCTTACGTCATTGTGGTCCTCTGTCCCCCCACCCCCTCCCCTCCCATTTGAACGGAAGTGTCAAGTGCGAAAGACTTCGTATGTTCAGGGTGAGGGTTGATTGTGGTTGATATCGTCTTGATTCTGTTGTGTCACCTGCGTACTCTGGCAAACACCTGGGGATCGCTTTGTCCGTCCCCCTCAGGAATGATATAACCTTGGTTGTAGTTAATATAACTAAAGATTTGAATAGGTGTTTCCTGGCATCTTAAATCTATATACTGAATGACATTAGCCAAAACTATGCTTTGGATTTTTCATGAATTCTTCTTACTGATTAGGTTTAACCTGGTTGCTAAGAAAATTCCAACTTTGGCCATGTAACTTACGGTATGTGATTCTGTGTTGTCTGCGTAGCCTAGCACACGCAGGGGTCGCTTGTCCATCGTCGGCCGTCACACTGTACCTACTTCTTTACCTTGATCGTAGACTGAAAAGTCTAGGTTATACTCAGGAAACTGTTTACAGTTGTTTCCCAGCATCTCAATAATTGGATGCTTCTGAAGACTCTTAACCCTAGATTTTATTTTCCATGACTTAAAAGTCCTTTCAGTAAGTTTTAATCTGAATTGAGCCTTACTCATAACGAAGATTGCAACTTTGGTCTTGGGAAATTAATATGCTTTTGATGAAAAAAAAATTATTACTACCAATGAGTGTGCTGCTCTGCAGATTTTTACAGGTATTCTGTGAAACATAGTTTAGAGAACGTGGTTAGTATTTGTCGTCATGGTGGTGTTTTTCTTCGAATGTTTTAGATATTCGTCTTCAACCGCATCTACGTTCCTCTTGGTTAAAGTTTAAGCGGAAGTTATGTTTATCGGTTGGATATTCGAGCTGCGATCTTCAACAATTTGTTCGTTACTGAAGTTCGTTGTACCTTGATTTGTTAACCATAGTCAACGTCGGTAAAGCGTCTGATATATTTTGTGCTCTGGGGTTTGTGTTGCCGTTTACTTTACGCCAGCCCTCGGTAGCGTCAAGTTTAATGCTTTGGGTATCGTGTTGCCGTTTAATCTGAGTCAGTGTTGGGTAGGCGCCAGATAAGTTTGGTGCGTTATGGGTTTGGTTCCGTTTGCCGGCAATGTAAAGGCAGGTGTTGCCACTTCCGGGAGTCACGGCTCATTGTTGTAGCTCGCAGCGTCCGCCAACCGTCAGCCAAGGTAAAGGCCACAGATAAACTGTTAACTTAGTAACTGTGTGGTGTGTGCATATTCTGGCTTTCGCGCAAACTTGGTAGCGAGTAATGCCTGTTTACTTGGGATGATGTTTGAGATGTGAAACGTAAATGAAGCCATCTTTATTGACAGCGTTTGGTTTGATTGATTTTGCTGTGTACTTGGATTCTCCATCATTATACCTTCCAAGTCATGGCTGAATGCAATGTACCATTAGTATCTACCTAGGAATTTTGGGTCTTTCAGTTATTCCAGTATCAGACATATGCGCTTCGTACGAATTTTTGATCAATAGAAAATGAAACTTTAGAATGCCGATAATTTTTGGATATTGTGAAGCAACTGTGAGGATTCGGATTAACTCAGAAGCGTGGCAATGCATTGTCAGCTGGCGCGTGGCACGTCGGCGCACTCCCGCCATGCTGGAAGCGTTCTGGGGGAGGGGAGGGTCTAGACGAGCGGAGGGAGGAGGTGTTGCTGGAAGTGGAGGTGGGAGGGGAACAAGGGAGTGAAGAAAGCAGCCCGGAGCAGCGACCTGGCGAGCTGTAGACAGGCTCACGCGCGACAGGCGGTCGCCAGGAAGCGTGGCACTCGTCGTCACAGCCCACATAAGGCAGCACGAGAGAGAGAGAGAGAGAGAGAGAGAGAGAGAGAGAGAGAGAGAGAGAGAGAGAGAGAGAGAGAGAGAGAGAGATTCACAGGAAGATAGACAACATAGTCGCGTGAGCTGAGAAACTGTCAGAGACATCTTCCCCTTGCACGAGAGGGCGATGCAGAGGTGTGTGTAAGACTTCAAACTACTTGATGCAGTATTCTAAGGTTCCCGACCTACTGATTTTGCACCTACCACACAGTGAATGCTTACCGTACGTCCATACGAGGTACCTTATAGTTTTTGTTATATGGAACTTAAAAGGACAGCACATACTGATGTCCTCCCATTTCGTTTATCTTTTACATTACTTTTAGGGTCCGCAAAGTGCGGGGCTAGTTGGTACGTTGCACAGATAACATCTACTTTTAAGAACGCCTTTTGTGCTGGAGCCAGCCTAGCTGTTACACAACGGAGCTTCCAATGCCATTCATAAATAAGTTTTGATGTCGTATGATGCAATTTATTACTGGTTCTCCTAGACACACACACACACACACACACACACACACACACACACGAGTTGTAGCTCTTCACCACAGTCGCATCGAGCCATCCGACCTCGTATGGCTAACAAAAGACCTCCCCATGAACAAAAGTTCCACGTGAATTATCTTAACCTAACTTTCAGTAATATTGATTTATATCTTTTGATCATCTTTTTTTGCATTGACTTTAATCAGTTTCGCGAATCAAGAGATTTATGCCCTGAAACCATAATTCGTCGATGGTCAGGGGACTGTGGTCAGGGAGGGCTTTTTGCCCATCCTTCACCTGGACCAAGACTGTTTCATTCCAGCCAGAGAATATCGTCTGCTAACTGGTAATGGCATGTTAACAGCCACCTCTGCGTATGCGTGAACACTTGAACAACCCTCTTTTTCCTTTTTTTTTACCACCTATTTATAGTTGTGTTTTCTTCCCTTATTTTCGACTGTAGGCTACGGCCTCTTCAATTGATCATTTTATTGTTATCATTATTGATATCATTATTATTTTCTATTATTTTATCATCATCATCATCATCATCATCATTATCTCGTCTTTGATAGTGGTAGGTAGGTACTGTACTGGCTAGCTAACGCTAGAATTAGGAGCCCGTTCCTTTTGAGTCTTTGGTAGAATGCAGACAAGGTCGTTCCGGTGTGTACATTGCTAACCATAAACGACCTAATAATCATCCACTGATAAACCTCTCGATACCTGGTTGACTGCACACATTTTCCGTCTATATTGCGTCGTGGGGCAGCCAGCCGGAACATGCCACCAAGATTCCCTGCATCGTGCCTCTAATGTTGTAGGAATGCGCCAAGGGTAGCAGCCAGAACGCGCCAGACATTAGCTGACGACTTGTCTCTCTCATATCGGTACAAAATTCATTTAGGACAACAATTCGAATAACGTCTGTGCGTCACCATCATAGGCCAGTAATGAGTAAGACGAACCAACGAGTCAAATATAGCTAAGATAAACGTTAAACAATGGCGAGGACATGTTGCAAGCAATAACTTAAACGTGAATTGATTACGAGTTTGAAACACTTGGTCCGTCAGATAAAGCTACTATCATACCGTAACCACAAACACATCACTGATTTTTTTTCTTTGTCTAGTACTTTTTTCATGTGATAATTAAGTTGACAGCAGTTTCATTTTTTCATTATTCATGACCCGCGTGGTTGCTCATATATGATGATATTTATACATGACCTACATATGCACAGTCACTGCAGACAGATTTCACGCAAGCTAGGCTAGTTTTTGTGACTCGTTAGCCATGTTGTCCTTGCTGTTTTTGGCAGTCTTTTTAGTTCGACATGTTGGAAGTCTGTGTATTAAACTTTCTGAATAATTTGTAAATATAGATACATGTACCTTTAGGAGTCTGATTTTTTTTTTTTTTTCAATTTATCGATATTTTTAGGATTCATGATGCTTAACATTCTAAACTCGAGTCAGACCCTTCAGGTGGTAGCCTAGCCTTACGTAATATCTTGGATCGTATTCAGGGTTAGGCCATCACCAATGTCGCGCTCAAGGGGTTAAGAAAAGCCCATTTGGTCAGAGGCACCAGGACGTGGGCAGTGCTGGATTAGGGATTCAGACAGCAACAGCATGATTGATCAGGGAGCATCGCTGCCGCTTGACCGCATACAAACTTACTTGAAGGAGCAGTGCCAGAAACTGTGACGGCAGAATATAATTTCCAGTATGACGAAAGAGTATTATCATTCGGGTTGTGTACAGGCAATGATGACACCCGACCATTGTTTGTTCTCTTCACATATTGGGCTTACAATGCATAGTAAGGATAACGAACTAACAAAAACTGATGCTTTGTCGGGTGAAGTTGATTGTCCCCCAAGGTCCTCCTGCAAGTAGCCTTAAAATCACATTTCAGAAAGAACAAGAACTAAATCTTTAAGCTTAAGGAGAAATTGAATAAACACAAGCTGATCCACCTACCTTCATGAAATACCAAGCAACCAAAACCGTAAATGGATATATGGTTTCGCTAACAGAACCAGCAGGCACCTTACTGTTGTCGCCCGACTCAGGCTGGAATACAGATGATATTGAACAGACCAAATGTACACTGTGTCAACCGCTACTCCCCCACCGAGCACCATTATGTACGTGACTCTTGTAGAAATAGTGGGTTGAGACGATTCGTAACCAACGTTATTAGACATGTGACGTACATTTTACTCATGCAAACATTATCTACCTCGGATATTTGATAAGTATCACAGCATTGCTTATTGAAAATAGTTTACATGATATATATCTTGATACATATTCCGATCATTGTTCTTCTTGTAAACAGTTCACTTACTACGTAATTTTCTGAATGTTTCATTTACTACTGCCTAATCCCTATTGATATCTTTCTCAGAAATTTGTAGTTTATTGTAATCATTGAAACCTAGTACCTGAACTGTATTCTTTTCTACACCACTGTCTAGGTGCTGGGTAGGAGTGCACAATGAATGCGCTGCTCCTGCGGCAAAAGTCAGAATTGTGTCGTTAGGACACACATAAGGGAAATATATAGTGAGCGGTGTGTTGGTGACGCCTAATTGTGCAAACTGCAGCCAATATTGGACGGGAGGTTAACACCTTGAACACAACAGTGCAACCCTGAGCTGAATTGTATGTCGCTCAGGTATGATGAGCCTCATGCCATCACACTGAAGTGTTGCACCTTCTTGCTCAACGTTCTTATTTTATATTTCAGAATCGTAAGTAGGAGTCACGGTGTTAAGGAAGGATTGCATTGCTTTTTGTTGCTTTTTGTTAAAAGGTTTGACAAAACAAAATCGATTTTACTTCTCTGTGACAGCAACAGTGTTTCGCAGATTATTTTTAAGAAATATTATCATCGTTTATGGATAACAAAGATATTTGAAGTTATGGTAAATAGTTGCTGGTACAGGGTATTCTACATGCGTGCATCATAGAGGTAGTACCTTTACCTTTGTGTTATTCGATAGTCCTTAAGAACTGGCTTAGCCGTCTTCTGTGCAGCAGTGTGCGGTCGGCTGCTCTACCACAGTGACCTGGCAGCGCCGGACCTGTGGCTTGGCTGTGGCTTGGCTGTGGCTAGGCTCCGACCATCCTACAGGGATGGTAGGGAATCTGAAGGATTAAGTTCTTAGGGGATGAGGGTAGGAGAGACATGGCGTGTGATGGAGTAATTCTGATATATGAAGCTGATGATGTTTTGTAGTTAACGTTTTTATGAGAGTTAGATAGACATAGAGAAAGCTAAACATACCAACACAAACCTTCGCTGTCCATAACCTGTAATTCATCATAAACCAGTTTCAAGCTTTAGCATGAGATAAGTGAAAGGATTATTTTTTTTTCAGTTGGAATTATCAGATGTGACGGCTTTGCAGTCTTGATACATGCTACAGTTGATTTGATACAAAATGCGTAGCTGACTCGTTTTTCTTTGATTTTCTTTACACAATTGTAATTTGCTAAGGTGTTGCCATTGCTTTGTGTTGGGTCTATGACAAAAAAGGTAAGTGGTTGGCCTAGATAGACATAGCAGAGGCAAAAACTACCATCTCGCTGCCTTTGATTAACGCTCATGGGTCATGTCACTATCCGTCTGTTGGTTCTTTAAGACTGTCACTGGCAAGTGTGTGTCGCGGCACGTAGTACCGACCATGTGATATTTGCATGCACCCCCAGCGCCTGGCTGGAGACGAACCCAGGACGAACCATCTGGGTGGGAACACCTTGTGTAAATGGGTCCAGACAATTGAGGCTCTGGTACGCGGGTCTGTATGTCTCCACACATTGCTGCGCATGACAAACCGACTGACGGCTGTGCTGACATGATACAAACACAAAAAGAAAAAAAAACGCCATTATAAATAGTATTAAGCATCCAAGTAACGCGAGAGGTTTGACTAAACCACCCTTACTGGAGTTTGTGTTTGAGAAGTTCATATTCTCCAGGAGTACAAATGCCTTCTTGATTCCCAGGTTTCTCAATATATTGTTATGCGTATCAGATCCTGACGCTAGAGTGGGTGCAGCCTGCCGGAAACGGTTACATGCAAGTCATAAGCTCTGGCGTACATGTTCCAAAAGTAAAGTCGTCGATACCTATCTTCGGACGTGGAGTGAGCGAATCTTTAATATCTGTGACCTGGGAGCATCTCCGGGTTCATGAAAGTTGAAGAACGAATAAGGATTAGAGTGGCATTGAAGATGGCGTCCCTCAGCAGTGAGAACAGATCAGAGAAGCAGCAGTTTCTTCGGAAATTTTTTTAGCTTAGGAAATAATGCTGGTTGGTAGACCCACGATAAGGCCTTTTGGGACAAGTGATATTCGGCACATATTAATGATAATTAATAATGATAATAATTTCACCCATTGTTTACTTATATGGACCCAAAGTCTTTGCTACGAATCATGTATTTTTGAATGTTTCAAAGAATTCTCTGTCGTTACTGCTGTGACAGTGATTTTGATCGTTTTCTTTGCTACAAGAACACAGTCATACTATCATAAATAGTAATAAAAGTGAATATCCTCTACAGGGACTTAGAGTATTGTAATATTGGTTTACCTTTTTATTTTTGGGATATATGCTTAATTAACATGATGTACTTTTTTTTTTTTTTTTTTTTTTTTTTTTTTGCAAGAGGAATATGTTTTCGTTGAGCACGCAGGACAATAACTCGGAGTTTGAAAGTTTCACTGGCAGCAAAAGCTCTACATCTCTACCTTAAGAAATTCAGTTTTTGAGGCCACATTGAATCCTTCTGAGCACGCGTTTCCTGCCTGTGTCGACTTACATATGAAAAATGTACAAGAAACACAGTCGACCGTGAAGTGCGTACATTGAGTGTATATATATATATATATATATATATATATATATATATATATATATATATATATATATATATATATATTTTTTTTTTTTTTTTTTTTTTTTTTTTTTTACTTTGTCGCTGTCTGTCTCCCGCGTTTGCGAGGTAGCGCAAGGAAACAGACGAAAGAAATGGCCCAACCCCCCCCCCCCCATACACATGTATATACATACGTCCACACACGCAAATATACATACCTACACAGCTTTCCATGGTTTACCCCAGACGCTTCACATGCCTTGATTCAATCCACTGACAGCACGTCAACCCCGGTATACCACATCGCTCCAATTCACTCTATTCCTTGCCCTCCTTTCACCCTCCTGCATGTTCAGGCCCCGATCACACAAAATCTTTTTCACTCCATCTTTCCACCTCCAATTTGGTCTCCCTCTTCTCCTCGTTCCCTCCACCTCCGACACATATATCCTCTTGGTCAATCTTTCCTCACTCATCCTCTCCATGTGCCCAAACCACTTCAAAACACCCTCTTCTGCTCTCTCAACCACGCTCTTTTTATTTCCACACATCTCTCTTACCCTTACGTTACTCACTCGATCAAACCACCTCACACCACACATTGTCCTCAAACATCTCATTTCCAGCACATCCATCCTCCTGCGCACAACTCTATCCATAGCCCACGCCTCGCAACCATACAACATTGTTGGAACCACTATTCCTTCAAACATACCCATTTTTGCTTTCCGAGATAATGTTCTCGACTTCCACACATTCTTCAAGGCCCCCAGAATTTTCGCCCCCTCCCCCACCCTATGATCCACTTCCGCTTCCATGGTTCCATCCGCTGCCAGATCCACTCCCAGATATCTAAAACACTTCACTTCCTCCAGTTTTTCTCCATTCAAACTCACCTCCCAATTGACTTGACCCTCAACCCTACTGTACCTAATAACCTTGCTCTTATTCACATTTACTCTTAACTTTCTTCTTCCACACACTTTACCAAACTCAGTCACCAGCTTCTGCAGTTTTTCACATGAATCAGCCACCAGCGCTGTATCATCAGCGAACAACAACTGACTCACTTCCCAAGCTCTCTCATCCCCAACAGACTTCATACTTGCCCCTCTTTCCAAAACTCTTGCATTTACCTCCCTAACAACCCCATCCATAAACAAATTAAACAACCATGGAGACATCACACACCCCTGCCGCAAACCTACATTCACTGAGAACCAATCACTTTCCTCTCTTCCTACACGTACACATGCCTTATATCCTCGATAAAAACTTTTCACTGCTTCTAACAACTTTCCTCCCACACCATATATTCTTAATACCTTCCACAGAGCATCTCTATCAACTCTATCATATGCCTTCTCCAGATCCATAAATGCTATATATATATATATTTGTATCGTTAATTTAAATGTGGAAGAAAACGGTCAGCAGATATCAAGATCACGAAGGACGAGTGGAGTCGGGCTTGGCCTCCAACTTCATCAAAGTCCTTTGCTACTAAACATTGCCCGACGATATAGTTATATATTTTGAAAACCCTTCTTGTGTTGCAGTGAGCTAGACGTTCATTATGTAAAATTCCTCCTAGTGTTGTTTCTCCTGATTTGGTTTAGGAGGGACTTTCTTGCTGTCCAAGTCTTCATCATTTCTCTTCGAGAATTCATTTTTTTTTTTCTATGTGCCACTGAAATGAACGTGAAATTTAGGTAGGCGTAAGCTATGCAGTTTACAGTATCTTGCAAAATGTATTGCTTTCAATATAGAGTCGTTCTGTGAAATATTGCGAAAATTGAAGAGTTTGAAGGTTTATTCGACCGAAATCGTCTATACTTTCCCCGCCATTGGTTCATTGTTGGGTTTCCGACGCTATAAACCATCATTAATATTCCGTCACCACCAGACTGTACGTACGTGCCCACGGCCGGGATGCTTCTCCAGACTCCCCCAGCAACGCCTCAAGTCTAATTTGGATTAAACCGGAGTTCCTTTGCCGAGTTCTCTAGTTTCCCAGATTTAAGTTTCAGGATTCTTTTTTTCATTGTTTTGATTGGACGTATTGTCACCACCCATTTCAAGGAAGGTGGCGTTTAAAAAAAATTGAAAATGAGAGATGGTGAGTTGTGTAACAGGACGACGACCAATAACACTTTCGCCAGTCTTGCAGCAGTCACATACCCCCAGAAGCCCCGTCTCCCTCGCCTAAGGCTGCATGACGTGTGAGAATTTCTTGGTATGAATCCGGTCACCTGCACTAGAGTATTGATCAGTGTTTTGCCCAGGTGCTCCAGGCACAGCTGGGATCTGCCAGGCCTTATACTGCCAGTGAGATATTTGTGAGTGTAGCAGGGATGTGGTGCATCTGACGATGTCGCCGGCCTTAACTGTTCGTCCTTTATAACATTCTGATATGCTTAAGAGAGACTCCGATAGAAAATCACTAGGATTTCGTAGTAAATTGAATGTGTCAACGTTTATAGATCAGGATATCAAAACCTGCAATGTACAACCTACAGAACTAGTACCATCAGTGGATCACGAGATTTTGTGTCTGCTTCAGCAGGACTCGTGTGGTATAAGCTGTCTTACCATAGTTTAGTATAAGCTGCCTTACTCTATAAGCCTTTCGCCCTCCCATTTACGTATGGTTAAGTTGTGGCATAGCTATGGTTTCTTGCCAGACTTAGCTAGAATCATGTGTAATTTTTCTTTTAGAGTCACAGATACTTGTCACAAAGCCTGTGATAATGTTTACCGTAGCTCAGGCTCTGTTCCTTGACTGCTGAAGGTGGAGCAGGAAGCCAAGTGCAACCGTCAAGTCCTGCTAAGCTGGAGCAGGAAGCCTAGTCAACCAACGGGTCCTGCGCCATGAATCATACCACTTCTACTGCTCATCAAGACGGAACTCCGACCTATTATTATTCTCTGATCTTGAAACTGGTGACTTAACCGTTCCCGTCGCCCACGACGTCACGACCCAGTGTGTTAGCAAGAAATAGCTGGATTATATTTTTGTTTATTCTGGGGGTATATCAGTTCACACCATTTGTGATTATCTTTTGTTAACTCTAGAAAAAAAAAATATTTAAAGAACATCAAACCGTAACTTTTGCTGGGGATTTTTTTTTTTTTTTTTGTTACACGTTATTTACCAGACATAGTCCGCCATGAATATTAGAATCCGTATCCGTTAAATTCTCTCTGGCTTCCCGTAATTTCAAATTTCACGCTTGATAGCTGTAAGGGTTGTGGGAGAAGAAATGAAATCAAGGCAAGAATTACAGTATATGAAGGTAAGCTGTTTCCCATTTATATATCGAGAAAAATTAGTAGCCGAGTTTCAAAATTTCCCAACAAACTTGTAGCCATACAGAAGTTACTTTTTCTTTTTTTTTTTTTACTAAGATTTAACAGTAAGGCTTGCAAGTTTAACATTGTATACAGACGGCTTGGTTGATCAAAATGGCAGCAGGGTAGCTTTGGGGCCTACGTCCTAGTATATAGGAATATATAGGATTGGAGAACTTCCTACTAGGGAGATGTACGGGAAATCAGGAATGCTTTATTCTCAGTCGGCAAGTTTGTCCAGTGTGACTTAAAATCAGAAACACGAGAGATAGTATTGGATGTATTCATAGTAAATAGCTTAGAAAATAAAAGAAAATGACTATAGAATGCTGTAGGAAGACAAAAGGTGCTTCAGAACGGTACATTGTTGATGTTAACTGTTGATGGATTTTGTGCACGAAGCCACGGGACTTTGGTGCTGGAAATAAGAATTATCATATGACTTGGAGAATAGCGGATATATGGATAGAGCCTAAGATCTTACATTGTAACTGAAACAAAAGTTTGATTTAGAAACTGTTGGATATCTAAAAAGATATCCAAAAGATGAAAATTGCTAAATACCGAAGTGGTTTGAAAACTTAGTGTAGTCCTGACATGGAAATAGAGCATTGAAAAGATGGAAAGAACTAAAACAAATTTCTACAAATAGCATAGGAACAAAAGCGAAAGTGAAGCCTCCTGCTTATGTACTAAGTGGGATGATGCGACCAGCCCGCCTCTCTGACGTTTCAGCAGAATACTTCATAGGATTCCCGAAGGAGCTTACCTGTCTGATATAATTTTTTCAGTACTTTTGAGGATTCTGAGAATAGCTTACCAGTGTGACGCTTTTCTTGTGGACCTTATGTGGGTTGCTGGAAACGGCTTGGTAGCGCATTGACCCATAAATGGACATTCCTGGCTTCACCTCAGATCCCGGCAGCCTTGTCAATGCACGTTGCAAGGCGGAAGATGCCATGTGTATGCGCTGTATGTGTGGCGGGTGCGCATGCGTGTGTATAGTGGTCGTAAACTGTGTAACTATATATGATAAACGTTAATGTCGTATCCAGTTCTGTATAACTGTAGATTGTTTAACATCGTATTTATATGTATATGTACATAATGATATGCCTTATATTATTTGTATATATGTACAAAAGTTTATGGTGTATATAGTTGTGTATGGAAATTTCATTTATCCGTCAAACCAAAAACATAAACGTTTGTTTCCCCAAATTTCCACATTAAACAATATACAATAAGACGCTTTGGTGGCTTTCAGTGAATTATCTATTAGTTACCGTGATCTCTTCATACATTTTCGGAGAGGCTGCAGCACAGTGAATATGTTTCAACATTAAACAAGGCACAAGAGATATATGTCAGCATTCAGCAAGGCACCGTCACGCAGCTTGGTGAAAACTGTGATACGGTAAAATATTTACCTCCTTTGCTCTGAGGGAAAATGAGACCGGATCAGAGACCTTACACAGACGTAATCAGATCTTACAATGGCACATAATGGAGCCTAATAGGCTTGGGGATGATTATCTTGAGAGCGTAGCCACAGCGAACACAAACACGGAAATAGTCGTAGAAAGCGACAAATGGATTGCAGTCTTTTCAGACAGTAGATTAGACCATAAATGGTATTTCTTGAAGCAATTTCAACATCAGTAGTATTACCACACTTTTGAAAGGAGGATGGAATACGGGATGAAAGTAACATATGAATGCACATATCGAAAAAGTTAATCCCCAGTATGTTGAACTAGTTGATAAGACTATACAACACACACTGAAAATGATATACGAATACGTCCCTACCCATCTTAAAGAATGTTATGTAAAGTTCTGTAAGAACGAACGTTACGATAGAATATGCAGATATGGCCAAATAAAAAGCAGAGGGCAATTCAAAGTGTAAGTGACGAGGTAGCAACCCTCACGACCCTTTGAATTCTTTGGAATGGTAATGCATAAACATTTGTTATATGTAGATATGTGGAACGAATATATATATATATATATATATATATATATATATATATATATATATATATATATATATATATATATATGTATATATATATATATATATATATATATATATATATATATATATATATATATATATATATATATATCCAGTGATCTATAAGTATTGTGGTGTGTGTGTGTGTGTGTTCGCCCTGTATGTGAAGGGTCGTGGTTAATGATTTGTGTGAGGCCACAAACTATAAGCAGTGAGTAGCCGTTAGATTTAACAATAGACTTACGTAAAAAAAAAGAGAATGCGGTTTATGATTGCTGTTTGTATTTAGAGGTTTTGGTTTCTAGCTGTCGATAGTTATAAGGTCCATGGAAGTAAGAAAGTACGTGTATAAATCTGTCGTTGGCCGTATGGGTTTCAGTTTCGCATTACCAAAGACGAAATTGCTACGTTGTGTACACCTTACGATGTTTTCAAAAGAATTCTACACCAACGCCCGTATGATACCTTACCTTAACGATGGTTTCAGAGATCTTCTACTCCCACATCTCGATCAGGGATCTTACCTTACCTCTCGGAGGTCTAAAGGGGTTTACATCATGTATACAGCAGTAGAGGAGTTACATCATGTATACAACACGTTCGGTGTATCGGAAACTCCCATCACTGGAAGTGCTTCCGTTAGCTCGTCACTGGTTTATCTAGAGGTCATCACAAAACTTAGTGTGTCGTGAGCTGACCCCAAGAGAGGCCTGTTGTGTCTTAAACTGTTTTTGAGCTATCTGCTGTCTTTAGGTCGCCATCCAATGAGTTTCTTGTGTCTTGGCATCCTACAAGAAGGGTGCAGACTCGGACAAGAGAGTCTTGTATTTAACGTAATGATTGCTAGAGATGTTTGCTCTCTGAAAGTGTTGGACCTTAAGCCTTTGGCTTGACCCTCCGCTAGAGGGGTTTGCTCTCTTAAACTTACCTCTAGAGTGAGGTGCTGTCTTAAGCTCACTACAAGAAGTATTTGTCGTGCCTGAAGCACAGCACGAGAGGTATTTGTTGTGTCGTAAGCTCACTACAGGTATTTGTTGTGTCGTAAGCTCACTACAAGTATTTGCTTTGTCGTAAGCTCACTACAGGTATTTGCTGTGTCGTAAGCTCTGCAAGAATTGTTTGTTAATTCTCGAGCACATTACAAGAGGTATTTGCTGTGTCATGTTAATTACAAGAGATTTGTCGCTAACAAGAGAAGTTTGCTGACTGAAGGATACCTGATTATTCCAGAAGTTACGAACACGTTAGTAGTCTGTCATGCTACGCTTGGGGCTCATTACGGCCTTCCTGTGACGTGGACTTAATGTATACATCGCGTTCTTGGGGGGTGTTGTAAGCTCATAGCAGTACAGGGGAATGTGTCGTAAGCTTACTGCAACAGAGTGGGATGTATCGAAAGCGTACTGCACTAGTTTGGTTAGCGTCGTAAGCGTACTGCACTAGATTAGGATATGTTGTAGACCTGTTGCACTTGAGATGTGTTGTAAGCCTGCTGCACTAGAGGTGGATGTGTCGTAAGCTTACTGCACAATAGGGTATGTGTCGTAAGTTTTTGCTGGACTAAAGGGGGATTTGTCGTAAGTTTACTGCACCAAGAGGGTGATGTGTCGTAAACCTTTGCATTAGTGGAGATGTGTCGTAAGTTTACTGCTTTAAAGGGAATGTGTCGGAAGCACCAGGTATGGCTTCCATAAGGCGAGATCCAGTGGTGATATTCTTTCCGATCTTACTAATGTCTGGTCATCATCCCTGATAGATTTTGGTGAATCCTATATGGTTGCCCTTGATGTATTCAAAGTTTTTTGACAGGATTTGGCATCGGGGTCTCATCTCTAAGCTCCCTCTTTTGGCTTCCCTCCCTCACTTTGCTCCCTCATATCTAGCTTCCTCTCTGGCCGATCTATTGCCGCGGTTGTTGTTGGTGGCTCAGCCTCTCCCCCTCTCTCCATCAACAGCGGTGTCTCTCAAGGTTCTTTCTTGTCTCCTACTCTTTTTCTCCTTTTTATAAACGATTTCCTTTCTTCCAAAGGTAACCAAATGCATTCCTGCGCTGACGTGAGTACTCAACGCTGCATTCCTCCACATCCTTCCATTCTACTCTCTCACTCGATCTGCTCCTCGTCTCAACACAGCTTCTTCAATAAACTCAGACTTGGACAGGATATCTCAGTGGGGTAGACGAAAAATGGTTAAGTTTCTACCCATCTCTCGAAAATTCCTCACAGCTTTCCTCTCTTCTTTGACGGTTATGTAATTCCACCTCTCGGCTCGATGAACATCAACTCTTGAAAACCCAACATTACGGAAATGGCTAAGCGTACCTCTGAGAAACTGGGAGATGTCGAAATTTCTCTTTTTCTGAACTGCTCCTCCGTTTATATAATGGATTGATTCGTCCTTGTATAAAGTTCTGCTCTCACATCTGGGGTGGTTTTAGTTCTGCATCCTTACTTGACAGAGTTGAATCGAAAGCGGTCCGGAAGTACTTACAAAACTCTCTCAGGCTGACTTCAAAACTTGGCCCGCTTGCCATGAGCCGCAATGTTAGTTGAGGTTCAGTTTCTCTCTTCTACAGGTATTACTTTGGTTTTTGCTCCTGAGATCTGGCTGCTTGTGTTCCCCCACCTCTAGCTTGACCGTGCGATGCTCGACAAGCTGCTGCATCACATGATTACTGTGTGGCCGTTGGCAACTCATGGGTGGGCCGTTTTGATAACTGTTTCTTTCCCTACACCTCTCAGTTTTGGAGCTCTTTATACTCTCATGTCTTTCCCAGTAACTACGACCTGGCAGGTTTTAAAAGATATGTTTTTAACTTCCACCAAAATTCGTAAATATTTTCCCTTGTGTCTTCTTTATGCCTTTCATTAACCTCTGCTTCAGTTACGGTCTGGTCTTGATGGTGACCTTCATCCTCCACTGGAGCTTCCAAGGTAGAAAAGTAAAAAAGCTTGCTGCCCAAGAGGGGATGTAGCGTAAGCTTACTGCAGTAGAAGTGGGTGTATCGCATAGTTACTGCATTAGATGGAGGTGTGTCGTACGTTTACTATAGTTGAGCGGGAAGTGTTGTAAGCCTTTTGCACTGTAGAGGGATATGCTGTATGCTTACTGGAATAGAAGAGGATATATCGTGTGTTTACTAGAGGGGACTGGTGTCTTAAAGTTATTGCACCAGGGGGGATGTGATGTAAGTTTACCGCACTGGAAGTTGTGTCGTAAGCTTACAGCACTAGATGGGGATATGTCGTAGGTTTAGTGCACTAGATGGGGATATGTCGTAGGTTTACTGCACTAGATGGGGATATGTCGTAGGTTTACTGCACTAGATGGGGATATGTCGTAGGTTTACTGCACTAGATGGGGATATGTCGTAGGTTTACTGCACTAGATGGGGATATGTCGTAGGTTTACTGCACTAGATGGGGATATGTCGTAGGTTTACTGCACTAGATGGGGATATGTCGTAGGTTTACTGCACTAGATGGGGATATGTCGTAGGTTTACTGCACTAGATGGGGATATGTCGTAGGTTTACTGCACTAGATGGGGATATGTCGTAGGTTTACTGCACTAGATGGGGATATGTCGTAGGTTTACTGCACTAGATGGGGATATGTCGTAGGTTTACTGCACTAGATGGGGATATGTCGTAGGTTTACTGCACTAGATGGGGATATGTCGTAGGTTTACTGCACTAGATGGGGATATGTCGTAGGTTTACTGCACTAGAGGGGGATGTGTCGTAAGTCTACTGCACTAGAGGGGGATGTGTCGTAAAGTCTACTGCACTAGAGGGAGATGTGTCGTAAAGTCTACTGCACTAGAGGGAGATGTGTCGTAAGTCTACTACACTAGAGGGGGATGTGTCGTAAGTCTACTGCACTAGAGGGGGATGTGTCGTAAGTCTCCTGCACTAGAGGGGGATGTGTCGTAAGTCTACTGCACTAGAGGGGGATGTGTCGTAAGTCTACTGCACTAGAGGGGGATGTGTCGTAAGTCTACTGCACTAGAGGGGGATGTGTCGTAAGTCTACTGCACTAGAGGGGGATGTGTCGTAAGTCTACTGCACTAGAGGGGGATGTGTCGTAAGTCTACTGCACTAGAGGGGGATGTGTCGTAAGTCTACTGCACTAGAGGGGGATGTGTCGTAAGTCTACTGCACTAGAGGGGGATGTGTCGTAAGTCTACTGCACTAGAGGGGGATGTGTCGTAAGTCTACTGCACTAGAGGGGGATGTATCGTAAGTCTACTGCACTAGAGGGGGATGTGTCGTAAGTCTACTGCACTAGAGGGGGATGTGTCGTAAGTCTACTGCACTAGAGGGGGATGTGTCGTAAGTCTCCTGCACTAGAGGGGATGTGTCGTAAGTCTACTGCACTAGAGGGGGATGTGTCGTAAGTCTACTGCACTAGAGGGGGATGTGTCGTAAGTCTACTGCACTAGAGGGGGATGTGTCGTAAGTCTACTGCACTAGAGGGGGATGTGTCGTAAGTCTACTGCACTAGAGGGGGATGTGTCGTAAGTCTACTGCACTAGAGGGGGATGTGTCGTAAGTCTACTGCACTAGAGGGGGATGTGTCGTAAGCTTCGTGTTCTAGAAGTATTTGTTGTGTGAAAGTTATCAGTACCAGACAACATGGGAGGAGTTGGTTGTGGCTCGTCGTGGTGGACTGCACCACACGGGATGCTTGATTTGGGTGTAAACTCACGACGTTGTAGTGTTGTGTCCTCACAGAGGTCGTGGGATTCTTATAAAGTAAGTCGACAACTGGTGTTATTTGGGTATGAAGGGAGAGAGAGCCTTTAGCAGTAGCAGCAGCAGGTCGGGAGGACCGTTAGAGAGGAAGAATGACGGGCGGGAAGATGTGTGTGTGTGTGTGTGAGAGAGAGAGAGAGAGAGAGAGAGAGAGAGAGAGAGAGAGAGAGAGAGAGAGAGAGAGAGAGAGAGTTCCGTCAACCGTCAACGATTTTTTATTTCTTTTTCATTTTTTACCCTAGCGTTCATTTTTTGCATATTGCTTTTTATGATTCATTAAGGTTTTGCTGTATTCTATTTTTTTTTTTCGAATTTGATAACTTTCTGATCTGACATTTGCTGAAACGAAGTTGTGAAAAGAACTGTTACTACGTATGAATAATTTTCTTCCCCAAAGAAGTCGTCTTCATTGTTTCAAGTTACCTAGCATTAATGAATTTGTATAAAATCACTCCGCCTTCCCCCACCCATTCACCTACACACACACACACACGTACACACTTTCTAAACATAGTATCATCTATACCATAGCAGATTGGTCCCATGTATGCACCTCGCCAAAATATCAGAACAAAGGGCCGTCACCCTTGTTTTCCATGCCTCTTACCTAGCAACGCCGTGAATAGCGGATGTTGGGGCCCTGAAAAGAAGCTCTTTCACCTTAGAGGATCCCGTTTTGTGGGTATGTGTACCGTTTAAACAAGACCTTTTGGTTTAGCGGGCACCCGGGCGGTCTGTATCGTGTAGTAGGCGACCCGTTACGTGAAACACCCGTTAAAACAGCTCATTGACGAGCAGGAGGTACTCTGAGCAACATGTTGACGGGGGTGAGGCTTATGGTGACGTTACAAAGACAACGCGAAACCCAACTTAACATGTGAACTCTAATGTTATATCTGTCAACATTGTTTCAAACACGAAGAAATAGTCATCAGTACTGCATTCTTCATTTTGTGGAGACGGCCCGTTGGATGTTCAGTTTGAACAGAATAAGCGTTTCAACTCCAGCTGACTGTGTTTGTGATATAGGATAGGTTTTCTGTAGTCTTTGAAATAAGATGTATCTCAGGGGACGAGGGACTCCGCCAGTGGTTCGCTGAGAGGTGAGGCTACGCACCAGTGTTTACATGACTCAGCGTCCAGACGCCTTCACAGTCACGATAATTTTTATTGTTTTGGAATAGTTAAAACCAAAACACAGACTTATAACTGCAGCTAGGTAAAGGTTAGGTGGATGGTTATGAAGTTAAAACTTCCTTACTTTGAGTAGATAGGTAGGAATATAGATAAGAAGCCTGGTAGATAGGTAGGAATATAGATGGAAGCCTGGTAGATAGGTAGGAATATAGATGGAAGCCTGGTAGATAGGTAGGAATATAGATAAGAAGCCTGGTTGGTAGGTAGGAATATAGATGGAAGCCTGGTAGATAGGTAGGAATATAGATGGAAGCCTGGTAGATAGGTAGGAATATAGATGGAAGCCTGGTAGATAGGTAGGAATATAGATGGAAGCCTGGTAGATAGGTAGGAATATAGATGGAAGGCTGGTAGATAGGTAGGAATATAGATGGAAGCCTGGTAGATAGGTAGGAATATAGATGGAAGCCTGGTAGATAGGTAGGAATATAGATAAGAAGCCTGGTTGGTAGGTAGGAATATAGATGGAAGGCTGGTAGATAGGTAGGAATATAGATGGAAGCCTGGTAGATAGGTAGGAATATAGATGGAAGCCTGGTAAGTTGCCATTAGTAAGATTATTTGTCGGTAAATCTGGAAGTATGATGAGTTAATATAGGACATGTTTCATTCACTGTACTCCCGACTGTGTGTGTGTGTGTGTGTGTATTCTCGTGTTGTCCCTAGAAAACAAAGAGTGAAGCAAGTTGCTTCAGTGGCCAGTTATCGCGTGTTTACCTGGCTCGTCTTTCCTGCCGCCACATGTAGGGTATCCAGGCTGATTCCCATACTCTCTCACCGCGCCACACTTGTCAAAGCTTTTCCTCTCTACCCTCGACGGTCAAAAGCTTATGACTTTGCTGGAAGTTTAGCAGGTATATAAGGATTTGTGTCTACACGTTCACTTTTTTTGTTGTTGTTCCTTTTTCATTTATGAACATATATTGCTATGCAAAGGAAGACACAAGAATTTCAAACCTTCTGGTACACAAGAGTGTAGTTTTGTAGTTATATATATTTTACATTGAAGCTTAAGACCCATCACTAAATTTAGACTGTGAAAAATTTTAATTGTAGATATAAATATGTTGATTTTTCGCATAAGTGATTATTAAGCTGGGTCTTTGATAAGTAGCTTTACTGCTTACAGGAAACATCATCGTGTGGTAAAAGGAACATTAGATGCATAAGTATCGGGAAGTAGTAAGAAACATTTGACACAAGTGAGTGGGAATGTATGATGTTACTTTTAATGACCGTCATTTGCTTGATGGTGTAAATGTTGAGGTAGCTTTCAGCAGAATTATTACGCAGTGTTTAACTCTGTGTGTGTGTGTGTGTGTGTGTGTGTGTGTGTGTGTGTGTGTGGGTGTGTGTGTGTGTGTGTGGTGTGTGTGGGTGTGTGTGTGTGTGTGATAGGTGATATAGATGGGTGGTGTAGTGGATATGTGGAGCTGGTGTAGTGGTTGTGGAGCTGGTAGTGTAGGTGTGTGAGCTGGTGATAGGTAGGTTGTGGGCTGGTGATGTGTAGGATATGTGGTGGTGTGGTAGGTTAGTGGAAGCTGGTAGTGTGTGGATTGATTGGAGCTGGTAGTGGTGGATATGTGGAGGCTGGTAGTGGTTGGGTATAGTGGAGTGGTGTTGTAGTAGTTTGTGTCGTGTAAATTGGAAGTATGTGGTTATAGTAGGAATGTGTTCTTCTGTCTCGATTTGTGTGTGTGTGTTGTGTGTGTGTGTGTTTGTGTTGTCTGAAGTGTGGGTGTGCTTAGTGGCGTTATCGGTGTGTGTGGTGTTTTCCTGTGATGTAGGGTTCCGTGCTGTCCATATTCTGTGCCTTGTGTGTTGTCTCTTAGCTCGACGGTCAAGCTTTGTTTGTGGAAGTTTGTGTGTGTGTGGGTGTGTGTGTGTGTGTGTGTGGGTGTGTGTGTGTGTGTGTGGGTGTGTGTGTGTGTGGGTGTGGGTGTGTGTTGCAGGATGTTGTTTACCAGGAACCTAACGGACGTGAGGTTGCGTGCTTTGCTTGGTATTCGTTCCTTCGGGTTGGTAACGGCGCAAGTTCCACTACGCTCTAGTCACTCACACGCGTAGAGATCACACCCGAGAATCTTTAATTCATGGGAACTTTCACAGTGATGTATGAACCCATCATCTATACAGACCCTGTAAGCACGATCCATGGGTATGAGGATTTGGCCTTTGACGTGACCTGACTCTCAGGAGCCAGGTCAAAGGATCGCACGGTCGTGCTCAAGGTTCGTACTGTACTGCACAAGGAGTTAATAGTGATGGAGTAAGTGTTGTCTGCTCCCTCCCGCTGGCTGAGCGAGCTTAGTTCTGCTCTGTATATACCTTAATCTTAATATATGTAAATGAAGTTTCAATATGCAGGAGCAATAGTTAATGCATGAGTAATAATGCCTCGTCGTGTATGATAAACTGGGCAGGCGAGCATATTACTTTGACCTAATCAGCAGTTATTTATATTTGATAATGTACATGGGTCAGGCAAGAGTCCTCCGGGGGAGATGTGTCCTTGTAATTTTTCACGCTCGTATGAACTCGTCTGTGAAAAACGTATCAGGACAGACGATTATCTCAGGTGACAGTGGGTATGGATGAAGGAAGGGCTGGTCATGTGACCCGTGATCACAACACGACGTCATCGGGTCAGGCTGACCATATGAATTTGGGTCAGTCTTATTGTCTGACTTTGACGGAAGGTTTCTTACGAAGTCACTTTTTGTGTGCGTGTAGGTGAAGTGTGTGTGTGATAGCTATTGTATCTACCCCCAGCTGAATTTTCATGTCGGTCTCTATCAGTTTATCTATCGTTGTCTGATAAATCTATCCTCCGGGCGATATATGCGGAAATCATCCGAATATGTGCGTCTCCGCTTATCCGGATTAGCCTAACATCAACCATGATAAAATGGAATAGCAGGTACAGTTACTTTGTAAGTCAGCAGTTGCACTATATGTATCTCAAGAGTAAATTGTGGTATGTTTATATAATGAAATTGAAGACAAATGGTTTACTTTTAAAAAAAAAAAAAATCAGTGTAGTAGTGCTTGTAATGGCGTACATGGGGCGTTCGTTCTGTGTCTGCTGATCTTAAATTACATATGTGGCTGGATCAGATTTTGCCACAGATCACATCAATAGATGATTCTATGTAATATCTCAAGCGTAGGATGTAATCTAAATTGCTTTGAAATTACATTCTTGGTGTTTAATTATTTTCTGCGGGACTGAATCAAAAGGATTAAACTGCACATGTAGCCAGTTGAAAGTTTAATGACCTGAAGGAGAAAAAATAGTTTATGATGTCGCTTCGCTGCAATCGTTTTGATTCATTAATCAATTATGATTTATTCAGTAAAATACATCCATGTAATTGGAATATGAAAGGAGATGAATGACCCAACCCACCAACACCACCACCATCATATTTTCCACCACCACCACAACAAACCGTTAGTGTGGGTAGCGGCCGCTGTGTGTCGCTTGATGACGGTGCTGACACCAGCAGCCGCCTAGCTAGCCCGGCACCTTCATTTTGACCTTCCGTAGGGCGTGGCTCGCTACCCTACTGGACCGGCTGATGTACGTCCCCCTGGGGGTCACCGCCCTTACACCTCGTGGAACCTGCCTTCCACCACCTGGCTTGGTTGAAGGGTTTCTTATATCCATAGGTGGTGCTGGCCCAAGCTTACTGTATAGCCATTCGAGGAGCTGCGGTGTCTGGTTCCCGCTGAGCGTGCCAGGGTATCGGGTACAACCCGGATTACCAGTTATTCGCTGAAGAAACTGAAACCTTCAGAGTTCAGCTCTCATCCATATGATTTTGTCATCAATGTAAAGTACACTATGGAAGAAAACTTCACGTGGTGACTTAAGTGAGAGAAATTGTGAAAGTTACGGTATTGGAACTAGATCATCTTGGTCAGGTTAGGGTACGATGGTACAACGCATTGTTTTGTGGTGACTGTCGCAGTACTGGAACTTTACGCAGATTAAGATAACAAAAAAAAAACTTTGATAAGTCACGATATCGTATTATCCTCTGCTAAAAAAAGAATCACGAGAAGATTCACTTCCAAACGTTTTTCTGAGCTAGGCTAAGTTCCTCGTGTCCTCAAACCTAGCCTAGCCAAGCGAGCCTTGAAAAAGTCCTGGGAGGAGGAGTGGGGGAAATCGTAAGATGATTAGAAAAAAAAAAATGTTTTGTCGTCAAGAGATATTTCACGTGGTTGTGCTTATTTAAGTGTACCTCCCACCCGCATGTCGCTACTGGTAACGAGACGTAGGACGGCTTACCCGTGTTGAGGTCCGTTGAGTGAGGGAGGAAGACAACCTGGGGTCCAGCGTGGAGGGGGTGGTATTCTGTGTGTGTGTCCTGACCACCCTCATTAATTCTGCCCCTCGCTCAGCCCTCATTGTTGCCCGCCGTGAGGTTAGTCTGCTGCAGGTGCTCGAGGTCCTTGATCATGCTCTGAGGTTAATGTGCGATGGTAATACTTGTTTTTTTCGCTACGGGTACAAGAGATTCCGTTCTTAAGGTTAATTTACAATGGTAAGGATAAAGGGGTACAGGGACTTTCGTCATATATAGTTTGTTCAGCGCTTAAGGTAGTGATTAGGTAAGGCTATTAACGTTGTGTGCCGCCAGTTTCATATGTAAGATCAGTCCGGACTTAGATGTGGTATTCTGTACGTTGTATTGAATAAGATAACGGTAAGTGATAAACGTCAGTCCGGTGCGCGGAATGTGGATAAGATAGTGGTGAGGTAACGGATTATTTAGAAGCACGCTCGGAAGCGCAACATAGATTTCTTTGATACTAATTTGTGCATTTCCTCCATTTTACCCTGCCTCGTTGTTTTGGAGATTTGATTCCGTCACATAAACAACCTTTGTCTATATATTTTTTTTCACTTCGTTTGTATGAATACTGTGTTGCGCCTCTTTCTTTGCATGGAAAATTCCAGAAGTTGCAGTTGTGTATGTACCTTACGGTGAGAGAATTTTACACTGGTGTTGCCTGATCTCGTAACCTTGTATATATGTATCATGTCTATTATTATGTATGTATGAATACACACACACACACACACACACACACACACACACACACACACACATCCTAACCTAAACCAGGTGTGTGTGTGTGTGTGTGTGTGTTGAGGTGGCAGGTCGGGGTGGATGGAGGGAGGGAGGCTGCTGGGTTGGTCTTCAGCCCTGAGGACTCGGGCTGGCCAGACGTCTGAGATATAATGACCCCACCACCGGCATCACTGCCGCACACACCTGGGCTAACCTCTCTCTCTTTGTATATGCAAATCTCAATGTTTGACCTCTTTTTCCCCGCTAGCCTTGCCAAATACCGAAATCTCGTTGTAGGTGCGTACCCTCTCGTTCTTTTGCATGCAAATTTCAGTACTCTCTCTCTCTCTCTCTCTCTCTCTCTCTCTCTCTCTCTCTCTCTCTCTCTCTCTCTCTCTCTCTCTCTCTCTCTCTCTCTCTCTCTCTCTCTCTCTCTCTCTCTCTCTCTCTCTCTCTCTCGATTTGCATATTTCGGTACTTGTGCGGTACAGCAAAAAGTATCCAGCATTATCACATCAAGCAACTGCTGTTATGTAGATCAGAAAGACCTACGCAGTAATATTTGATCATGGAAAATAAAGCTCATTAATATTTTGCTGTAGGTTTTATTGATGTAAGTCGCTGTGATTAAAGTGTGAAATAAAAAAAACCTAAATAATTCGCTTTTTTCTTTGATTCTTGATTAGGAAGGCGATAGATAGCCTTGTAAACGTGTCATATAGGTATTTTGCTGCAGTTCATGACCTAAGTTAATGGTCTGTAGGCCTTAATCAACACCATACGTCAGATGCAAAAAAAAAAAAAAAAAAAAGATAGAATTATTGGCATACAGGAGCGTGTGTACAGGAGTTTGTGTAACTAGCGAGGTCAAACCTGGCACGGGCTCTTAACTCTTGTCGCTATGGACTGGCACAGGTCAGGTGTGTGTTGTCAGGGTGCCATTACTGGCACAGGTCAGGTGTGTGTTGTCAGGGTGCCATTACTGGCACAGGTCAGGTGTGTGTTGTCAGGGTGCCATTACTGGCACAGGTCAGGTGTGTGTTGTCAGGGTGCCATTACTGGCACAGGTCAGGTGTGTGTTGTCAGGGTGCCATTACTGGCACAGGTCAGGTGAGTGTTGTCAGGGTGCCATTACTGGCACAGGTCAGGTGTGTGTTGTCAGGGTGCCATTACTGGCACAGGTCAGGTGTGTGTGTGTGGTTGTCATTGTGTTAGGTTCTTCAAGGTCAGTGTTTGTGTTGGTTAAGAAAATGTCGTTCTACCGAGATTACGGATTTTATTATTTATGACTCTACTGCTGACGTACAGGGGGGGGGGGAGTCTTTGATGAATAATATCAATATTTGTAGAAAGTTTAGTGACGTTCTATTGTACGTTTTGACACCAGTGTGGCCACATCCTCAACCAGTATGTATGGTATGGTGGCCTCTTCCTCAACCAGTATGTATGGTATGGTGGCCACATCCTCAACCAGTATGTATGGTATGGTGGCCTCTTCCTCAACCAGTATGTATAGTGTGGTGGCCACATCCTCAACCAGTATGTATGGTATGGTGGCCACATCCTCAACCAGTATGTATGGTATGGTGGCCTCTTCCTCAACCAGTATGTATAGTGTGGTGGCCACATCCTCAACCAGTATGTATGGTGTGGTGGCCACATCCTCAACCAGTATGTATGGTGTGGTGGCCACATCCTCAACCAGTATGTATGGTGTGGTGGCCACATCCTCAACCAGTATGTATGGTATGGTGGCCTCTTCCTCAACCAGTATGTATAGTGTGGTGGCCACATCCTCAACCAGTATGTATGGTATGGTGGCCACATCCTCAACCAGTATGTATAGTATGGTGGCCTCTTCCTCAACCAGTATGTATAGTGTGGTGGCCACATCCTCAACCAGTATGTATGGTGTGGTGGCCACATCCTCAACCAGTATGTATGGTATGGTGGCCACATCCTCAACCAGTATGTATGGTGTGGTGGCCACATCCTCAACCAGTATGTATGGTATGGTGGCCACATCCTCAACCAGTATGTATGGTATGGTGGCCACATCCTCAACCAGTATGTATGGTGTGGTGGCCACATCCTCAACCAGTATGTATGGTGTGGTGGCCACATCCTCAACCAGTATGTATGGTGTGGTGGCCACATCCTCAACCAATATGTATGGTATGGTGGCCACATCCTCAACCAGTATGTATGGTATGGTGGCCACATCCTCAACCAGTATGTATGGTATGGTGGCCACATCCTCAACCAATATGTATGGTATGGTGGCCACATCCTCAACCAGTATGTATGGTGTGGTGGCCTCTTCCTCAACCAGTATGTATAGTGTGGTGGCCACATCCTCAACCAGTATGTATGGTATGGTGGCCACATCCTCAACCAGTATGTATAGTGTGGTGGCCTCTTCCTCAACCAGTATGTATGGTATGGTGGCCACATCCTCAACCAGTATGTATGGTGTGGTGGCCACATCCTCAACCAGTATGTATGGTATGGTGGCCACATCCTCAACCAGTATGTATGGTATGGTGGCCACATCCTCAACCAGTATGTATGGTGTGGTGGCCACATCCTCAACCAGTATGTATGGTGTGGTGGCCACATCCTCAACCAGTATGTATAGTGTGGTGGCCACATCCTCAACCAGTATGTATGGTATGGTAGCCTCTTGCTCATCCTAATGTTGCCACAGTGATGGGACGTTAAGTCATGAGGAATTAATATTGCTGTACAATACTCTTGAGATGCTGAATATGACCATTGTTTACATAACCAAAAGATCCACCCACACTGCTCATTTTTATGGCACCATCAGACAATTGAGGGTTCACTGGCTTGACGTTGGTCATGTTGACTCTTGGCCCGGAGTTGGTTAGCTGGTCATTGTCATGTGTTGTGAACTGTGTCGCCTCAGCCTGAGTAACTACAGGAACCAAACCTATGGATGAATGAAGTGCTTTAGGTGTGCTTTTGAACTGTTAATCCTTACCTTCATAATGACCTCCTCCACCCTAGGATTTACTTCATCACTCGAGGCAGTGGTCCTAGTTGACTCTCTCTCTCTCTCTCTCTCTCTCTCTCTCTCTCTCTCTCTCTCTCTCTCTCTCTCTCTCTCTCTCTCTCTCTCTCTCTCTCTCTCTCTCGCGTGACAGGAACTATGTTTCCGGCTTAGTTGTTTGACTTTTTGATCAGGTTGTTTATACCTGTAACTCGTAGTTTTGCTTAGCAACCAGACCTTCCCTCGCTGGCTGGGTACACATGGAACTAGTCGGTCCCTCTGTTGTGGGGTGTTGACCAGCCGGCTGGTGGGCGGGTGGGTGCTGGTGTATCGCACACAGGCGGCGAGGGTTGGCCAGCCCGGCTGCTTGGTTGACCAGCCAGGGTGCTAGGCGGGGGTTGGCCAGCCCTGCTGCTTGGTTGACCAGCTCGTGTGCTAGGCGGGGGTTGGCCAGCCCGGGTGCCTGGCTGGCACACGTGATGGTCCATCATTATGATCTGATATTAGTATTTCTTTTCCATTTGATCTTCGTCTTACTGCTCCGCTCTGCATGGCTTATGATCTCGTGTTTGACATTATTAAACGTTGAGTCTTTGCTCATTGTCTGACCGTGGACGATATTTACATATATGCTGACAATGTGATCATATCATCCTTTACTAGTTAGTGTAATTAACAGTAATTTGTAAACCTGGAAAGCAGGAAAGGATCAAATATCCTTATACCGGCAGTTTCACAAATCTTTTTTCTTAAAGCTTGGCAGTTATGAATTCTTCCTTTTAAAGTTGTATGTTGTTAATCCTGGAGGAGGGTGAGAAGAGGAGAAGAGTGTAGAGTGATCAGCAGGAGAGCGTTCATGGTCAGAAGGTGAGGAGGGAAGTTCATTAGATAAAGAGAAGGACAAAGGTCAGCGGAAGCCTGAGGAACACCACAGGTGGCAGGATCCTCGGACGTCGCTCCATCACCGACCACCAACCATGGAACAGCCCAAGTGGAAGTTGTGTTGTAGGTAACACAGAGAGAAGGAAGTTTAGAAAGACAAGACTCATGCCACACTGTGTTGGAGGTTTTGGAGATGTTTAGGACCACGACAAGTTTTACCAGGATCCTTGAGGGAGGACCAGTGGTGACTCACATACATCACCTCGCACTACCAAGACCTTCCGTGGTCCAGTAAAAAGGGGTGTGGGATTCTGTGTGTTTAAGAAAGCGGGAATTTAGTAAGAGTTTCAAAGACTTTATAGAAGTGAGATGTGGGGTTAGAGCGATCTTCTTCCTTAGGAATGGGCTACACTAATGCATGTTTGCAGGAAGAAGGAAGATTCTAGGTCTTAAGGCGGAAGCGAATTAGGCGAGCACGAACCTGAGCTATGAGGTACAGACTCTGAGGAGTCGAGTAGGTATGCCATCTGGGCCGTACGCCTTGTCCACTTCGAGCCTGGTCGAGGGAAACACGAGAGATGATGAAGGTTAAGTGGGAGGAGGTGGAAGCATCATGCAGTGTTGAGCAACAGGAAAATAAGACAACCGAAAGAACTGCTTTATTAGTTGGAGAGTAAGATGTTGATTGATCAGGTGGGTGGAGAGGGGAGGGGGAAAGGTTGAATATTCGTGACCATGTTTATGGTTAAGGAACCAGAGAGATACGTCAGAAGAAAGTGTCAGATGGTCATACTTTCTTCTTTATGAAGGTATATAATGATGACATTGTGTGGGGAATGAACTCGTGAGCAGCCGTGGAGTATTGGACACTCCTTGTGAGTGTTGGGGTTAACTCGTACACTGGTCGCTATGTTAACCATTGATATTTTGGAGGCGGGAGGTGGTGTCAGCCGTGTTGAGTCTGGAGATGTGAATATCTGAGGTTTAGCGGTGTGTCTTGGTGATAAGTGAGGTGATGATCCTCGTCGCGTGCCATCCGTCCTGCTGGATGGTTCATAAAATGTGGGATGGTCCTCCGTCCCCAGCCACGGTCCCTCCCCCTCGCCTTATCTGCTCCACCTCCTGACTCCTCCCTTCATTAACGTGGATTCCTGTTAGTCTCGTTCTTCATCATGATTTTCTCAATTTTATGATCTGAATGTGACGCATCTCTGATGGTAGTTAGTTTGAGGCCAGTCAGGATATATATATATATATATATATATATATATATATATATATATATATATATATATTTTTGTCACTGTCTCCCGCGTTTGCGAGGTAGCGCAAGGAAACAGACGAAAGAAATGGCCCAACCCACCCCCATACACATGTATATACATACGTCCACACACGCAAATATACATACCTACACAGCTTTCCATGGTTTACCCCAGACGCTTCACATGCCCTGATTCAATCCACTGACAGCACGTCGACCCCGGTATACCACATCTTTCCAATTCACTCTACTCCTTGCATGCCTTTCACCCTCCTGCATGTTCAGGCCCCGTTCACTCAAAATCTTTTTCACTCCATCTTTCCACCTCCAATTTGGTTTCCCACTTCTCTTCGTTCCCTCCACCCCTGACATATATCCTCTTGGTCAGTCTTTCCTCAGTCATTCTCTCCATGTGACCAAACCATTTTAAAACACCCTCTTCTGCTCTCTCAACCATACTCTTTTTATTTCCACACATCTCTTTCACCCCTACATTACTTACTCGATCAAACCACCTCACACCACATATTGTCTTCAAACATCTCATTTCCAGCACATCCACCCTCCTGCGCACAACTCTATCCATAGCCCACGCCTCGCAACCATACAACATTGTTGGAACCACTATTCCTTCAAACATACCCATTTTTGCTTTCCGAGATAATGTTCTCGACTTCCACACATTCTTCAAGGCTCCCAGAATTTTCGCCCCCTCCGACACCCTATGATTCACTTCCGCTTCCATATATATATATATTATCCCTGGGGATAGGGGATAAAGAATACTTCCCACGTATTCCCTGCGTGTCGTAAAAAGCGACTTAAAAGGGAAGGGAGCTGGTGGGCTGGAAATCTTTCCCTCCAGTTTTTCTTTTCCAAAAGAAGGAACAGAGAAGGGGCCAAGTGAGGAGTTTCCCTCTAAGGCTCAGTCCTCTTTTCTTAACGCTACCTCGCTAACGCGGGAAATGGCTAATATGTATGGAATATATATATATATATATATATATATATATATATATATATATATATATATATATATATATATATATATATTATGTATATATATATATATATATATATATATATATATATATATATATATATATATATATATTATGAATATATATATCTGCAGTAATATAATGTACAGCTGCGGTAATAAAGTTCGGTCAAGAGGATGATTATGACGTCTGGTTGTAGCTGATATCGCACACGAACATACGTAGTTAGATATTTTTCCTCTTATGTTTGCTTTATTCAGTATCACTCTTGTTTTCCTCTATTTCTTTAACCTTTACTCCTTCCTAGGTTTAGTCTTTGATTATTATCATTATTACTGTTATCTTGTTTGTTTTCATTATTACTGTTATCTTGTTTGTCATCATTATTACTGTTATCTTGTTTGTCTTCATTATTACTGTTATCTTGAGTATGACGTCATCGTATACCTAACATGGCCCTACTTTTGTTGTGTGTGTGGCTCCGGCCAGGGACAGAAGTCCACATCAAGGCCAGGCCTGAAATAATGTATGGAGAGGTTAATGAAAGGGAAAAAGAGAATATATGGGATAGTATTTACGACTTTTGGAGGAAGTGAAAAACATGTTTATAAAAATATGTCAGGTTATAGTTATTGAGAAACACATAAGAGGGTAGAGAGTTCCAGAGTTTAGAGGTGTAGGGAAGGAAACAGTTATGAAAACGGCCCACCTTGAGTTACCAGCGGCCATACAGTACCCATGTGACGCAGCAGCTGGCCCAGTATTGCATGGTATAGCTAGTGTTAGGGGGGCATACAAGCAGCCAGCTCTCAGGAGCAAAAACCAAAGTATTACCTACAGAAGACGGAAGTGAGTTAGCGTTGCGGTGTAGGGCAAGCTGGTCAGGTTCTGAAGTGAACCCGGGAGACTTTTTAAGTCGGACCGCTTTCGACTCCTGTCTTTCAGGTAAATATGCGGAGGTCTTAGGATATTGGCGGGGATGATAAGGCTCCTTTGTTTATACAGAGTCACTTACCACCTTGTAGAATAACCAGATGTGTAAGAGGAAATTGTTTGCAGTTAAATGATGTTTGAGACAATATAAACACGTTTGAGGAAAGATTATCATTACCGAGAAAACGAACGTTCCAGTCGACGAACATTGTTCCCAGAAGACGCTGAATTAGCGACTTGTTTATGTGAAAGTCGTGTTTCTCAAATGATACGTCTCACATCACTTGTATACGTGGCGTTCATCTAGTGTTGGTTGCAAGGCCTTTACCTGCCACAGCCTGGGCTGCTCAGTCTCGACGTGAAGTGCAGTTCTGCTCCTTGGACCGAGTAGGGTTGTTCATAAGTGTCTTGCTCTCTGATCCATTATGTTCATCTCATTTTAACACACGAGTTCACAGTGCTAGAGATGGAGATACCTTTCTCCTCTCCATCCACTTCACTTAAGTCTTTCCTCAGCGGAGTGTGGGGTAGGCCGGCTGGAAAACAACTGTACGATTGTGGCGCCGATGAGCGGCGTTTGAAATCCTGACTTTGGTAACAACTGGACATGTCTTGCCTCCAGCCACCTTCCTGACCCGCCAGGTGTGGGCCTGCTCTTGCTGCAGTCTTCACTAGCGGCTAATCCTAGTGTCTTGTTCACTGCCTGATTCACCGCTCTGGTTCACTGCCTTCAGCCTGTTTGGAAAATCGGCCGTAGGATAAGACGTAATGGAAAAATTCATGTATCCTGACTACAGCGGTAAAGCAGCTTGAACACCATCAAGCTTTACGTATGAATTTAATGATTGCATAAGACAAACCCCGTTGAGCACGACCCTCGAGTTTTATGGCGTGGTCTTTGACCTGACCGTTAATTAAGGGTTCGGTCAAAGGGTGGGTCATCATACCTGCGGCTCGTACCATCTTCTTAAAGGATCGTACCGTCGTGCTGTACAACCGTAGTCATGTTCAGAGGGCTAACTAATTAGGCTGTTTAGATAAGGTTAAGGTAATTGACTGGCTGATAAAAACTACCTTTGCTTTTGTTGGTTTCTTAGGGCGTGGTCAAGTGTGTGTTTTGTGAGTTAAACAGGTACACAGATCTGGTGCTCTGCTTCACTGTTGGCGATGGTAAACAAGAACAGTAGTCGTATATGTACGTTGACGACGTAGTGGGTAGCGTTAACCATGTGTTGGCTTATGAGTTGCTTTAATAGAAAATATCTTCGGATTAACGATTTGTGTAGCGATGAAATGTTTTGTGCTTGATGAGTTAAGTGTGTTGGGAGAATAATTCCGTTCAACGTATTATGGGTAGGGTCCCTCCTCCCCCCACCCACCCTTTTATTTTAATGCTCGAGTCACGGACAAATTTCACATGAAGTCTGCGTCTTCATTGAAATATAGAGAGAAATATGAAACAGGAAAAGTAAAAGAGAAGGGAAAGTAATTACGAATTAGGGAGGGAGTGAAAAACCTATCTTTTAAGCTGTACCAGGTCATGATTATCGGAAAATACATGAGAAGGTAGAGTTCCAAAGCTTAGAGGTGTAGGGAAAGAAACAGTTATCAAAACGGCCTATCCATGAGTTGCCGACGGCCACGCTGTAATCATGTGACGCAGCAGCTTGTCGAGTATTGCGTGGTCTAGTTAGTGGTGGGGGCACACAAGCAGCCAGATCTTTGGAGCAAAAACTCGAGTAATACCTGTAGAAGAGAGAAAGTGAACCAACATAACGACGTATGGCAAGGGGGTCAAGTTTGGAAATCAGCCTGGGACAGTTTATAAGTTGGACCGCTTTCTACTCAACTCGGTCAAGTTATGCCGGGAACCCGTGTGTACGTGGTGTGCGATGCAGTGTGCGCCATGCGCCATACGTGGTACGTATTCAATGCACCCATGTGTCTTATCAAATTCAATGCATTTTGCCTGAAAATTCATTTTACGGCAAGGCTACGTCTCATGTGGAACGCTGTGTTCAGTAGGTTAGTACGTACAGTGGCGAACCAACGATTTTATTTTCTTTGATATTATGTTTCATTTATCCAGGAGAATGAACAGAGAAGGGGACCAAGTGAGGATTTTTCTCTCAGAGGCTCAGTCATCTGCTTTTGAAGCTAACACGGAAAATGGCGAAAATATATATATTTCATATATAACTGGAATTATCGATGAAAATGATATTAATGTATGATCAATCACTTTTTAAGAATGCTGTAGGACATCCTTCTGAACGTGTTTAAGTTTTATCTGTTAGAGTTGCAGGTTCTTGAACTTTGGCAGTATTTTCCACATGAAAAGACAAAAGAATCTTAATTCAAAATTAATTTCAGATTATGAGTTATGGATGAATTGGTTTATTGTGTAAAGAAAATGCTTTTTAATGTTAGAGATGAAATCATTTGTTCACTGTGAGATTCCCGTCCTTCCAAAGAATGTTTCTCGTTTTCACCATCTGCCTTGTGATGGGAAGTGGTTAAGGTAAACACAGTGTAGATGATAAAGAACTTTGATTGTGAAAGTAGACATCACAATTCCGTGGATGTTTCCCCAGACATGACACGCGAGACTGGCTCACGATTGTAGCCGTCGACTGCCAGACGCTAGCTGTGCTACGCTATGGTGTGTGAGTAGGGAGTTAGGTTGTGATGCACGACGCGATTAACCTATGGCTGACGTCCTAGTGTTTCTTGTCCCACATGGCGAAGAATCGCCATGAGCAGAATATTGTCAATGGTGTGAAAGTTATGCGACGTAACTACGAGTTTTGTCGAAGGTGGAGATTAATCACATATCAGAGAATATACTTTCTTGATGATATTATAATAGAATGTCAGGGATGTATGCTTGGCGTGAATGTACTAAGTTATGATCCATACCAGACCACCAATCAGTAGCCATGACATGACATACAGGTTTTACACTTTCCTCTTTCGTAGTGAGACACAGGAACACAGAGAGCGTGTGTTCCAAGAAGCACAGTAAGCGTGTAGGTGGGTGTGTTGTAAGAAGCACAGAGAGCGTGAGGGTGGATGTGTAGCACGGAACACAGAGAGCGTGAGGGTGGATGTGTAGCAAGGAACACAGAGAGCGTGAGGGTGGATGTGTAGCGAGGAACACAGAGAGCGTGAGGGTGGATGTGTAGCAAGGAACACAGAGAGCGTGAGGGTGGATGTGTAGCGAGGAACACAGAGAGCGTGAGGGTGGATGTGTAGCAAGGAACACAGAGAGCGTGAGGGTGGATGTGTAGCGAGGAACACAGAGAGCGTGAGGGTGGATGTGTAGCAAGGAACACAGAGAGCGTGAGGGTGGATGTGTAGCGAGGAACACAGAGAGCGTGAGGGTGGATGTGTAGCAAGGAACACAGAGAGCGTGAGGGTGGATGTGTAGCAAGGAACACAGAGAGCGTGAGGGTGGATGTGTATCAAGGAACACAGAGAGCGTGAGGGCGGATGAAAAGCAAGGAACACAGAGAGCGTGAGGGCGGATGTATAGCAAGGAACACAGAGAGCGTGAGGGTGGATGTGTAGCGAGGAACACAGAGAGCATGAGGGTGGATGTGTAGCAAGGAACACAGAGAGCGTGAGGGTGGATGTGTAGCAAGGAACACAGAGAGCGTGAGGGTGGATGTGTAGCAAGGAACACAGAGAGCGTGAGGGTGGATGTGTAGCGAGGAACACAGAGAGCGTGAGGGTGGATGTGTAGCAAGGAACACAGAGAGCGTGAGGGTGGATGTGTAGCGAGGAACACAGAGAGCGTGAGGGTGGATGTGTAGCAAGGAACACAGAGAGCGTGAGGGTGGATGTGTAGCGAGGAACACAGAGAGCGTGAGAGTGGATGTGTAGCAAGGAACACAGAGAGCGTGAGGGTGGATGTGTAGCGAGGAACACAGAGAGCGTGAGGGTGGATGTGTAGCAAGGAACACAGAGAGCGTGAGAGTGGATGTGTAGCAAGGAACACAGAGAGCGTGAGGGTGGATGTGTATCAAGGAACACAGAGAGCGTGAGGGCGGATGAAAAGCAAGGAACACAGAGAGCGTGAGGGCGGATGTATAGCAAGGAACACAGAGAGCGTGAGGGTGGATGTGTAGCGAGGAACACAGAGAGCATGAGGGTGGATGTGTAGCAAGGAACACAGAGAGCGTGAGGGTGGATGTGTAGCAAGGAACACAGAGAGCGTGAGGGTGGATG
Source organism: Panulirus ornatus (assembly GCF_036320965.1). Classification (NCBI taxonomy): domain Eukaryota; kingdom Metazoa; phylum Arthropoda; class Malacostraca; order Decapoda; family Palinuridae; genus Panulirus; species Panulirus ornatus. The sequence continues at coordinate 31,933,550 of NC_092279.1, forward strand.
TGTAGCAAGGAACACAGAGAGCGTGAGGGTGGATGTGTAGCAAGGAACACAGAGAGCGTGAGGGCGGATGTATAGCAAGGAACACAGAGAGCGTGAGGGTGGATGTGTAGTAAGGAACACAGAGAGCGTGAGGGTGGATGTGTAGCGAGGAACACAGAGAGCGTGAGGGTGGATGTGTAGCAAGGAACACAGAGAGCGTGAGGGTGGATGTGTAGCAAGGAACACAGAGAGCGTGAGGGTGGATGTGTAGCAAGGAACACAGAGAGCGTGAGGGTGGATGTGTAGCAAGGAACACAGAGAGCGTGAGGGTGGATGTGTAGCAAGGAACACAGAGAGCGTGAGGGTGGATGTGTAGCAAGGAACACAGAGAGCGTGAGGGCGGATGTATAGCAAGGAACACAGAGAGCGTGAGGGCGGATGTATAGCAAGGAACACAGAGAGCGTGAGGGTGGATGTGTAGCGAGGAACACAGAGAGCGTGAGGGTGGATGTGTAGCAAGGAACACAGAGAGCGTGAGGGTGGATGTGTAGCAAGGAACACAGAGAGCGTGAGGGTGGATGTGTAGCAAGGAACACAGAGAGCGTGAGGGTGGATGTGTAGCAAGGAACACAGAGAGCGTGAGGGTGGATGTGTAGCAAGGAACACAGAGAGCGTGAGGGTGGATGTGTAGTAAGGAACACAGAGAGCGTGAGGGTGGATGTGTAGCAAGGAACACAGAGAGCGTGAGGGTGGATGTGTAGCAAGGAACACAGAGAGCGTGAGGGTGGATGTGTAGCAAGGAACACAGAGAGCGTGAGGGTGGATGTGTAGCAAGGAACACAGAGAGCGTGAGGGTGGATGTGTAGCAAGGAACACAGAGAGCGTGAGGGTGGATGTGTAGCAAGGAACACAGAGAGCGTGAGGGTGGATGTGTAGCAAGGAACACAGAGAGCGTGAGGGTGGATGTGTAGTAAGGAACACAGAGAGCGTGAGGGTGGATGTGTAGCAAGGAACACAGAGAGCGTGAGGGTGGATGTGTAGCAAGGAACACAGAGAGCGTGAGGGTGGATGTGTAGCAAGGAACACAGAGAGCGTGAGGGTGGATGTGTAGCAAGGAACACAGAGAGCGTGAGGGTGGATGTGTAGCAAGGAACACAGAGAGCGTGAGGGTGGATGTGTAGCAAGGAACACAGAGAGCGTGAGGGTGGATGTGTAGCAAGGAACACAGAGAGCGTGAGGGTGGATGTGTAGCAAGGAACACAGAGAGCGTGAGGGTGGATGTGTAGCAAGGAACACAGAGAGCGTGAGGGTGGATGTGTAGCAAGGAACACAGAGAGCGTGAGGGTGGATGTGTAGCAAGGAACACAGAGAGCGTGAGGGTGGATGTGTAGCAAGGAACACAGAGAGCGTGAGGGTGGATGTGTAGCAAGGAACACAGAGAGCGTGAGGGTGGATGTGTAGCAAGGAACACAGAGAGCGTGAGGGTGGATGTGTAGCAAGGAACACAGAGAGCGTGAGGGTGGATGTGTAGCAAGGAACACAGAGAGCGTGAGGGTGGATGTGTAGTAAGGAACACAGAGAGCGTGAGGGTGGATGTGTAGCAAGGAACACAGAGAGCGTGAGGGTGGATGTGTAGCAAGGAACACAGAGAGCGTGAGGGCGGATGTATAGCAAGGAACACAGAGAGCGTGAGGGGGGATGTATAGCAAGGAACACAGAGAGCGTGAGGGTGGATGTGTAGCAAGGAACACAGAGAGCGTGAGGGTGGATGTGTAGTAAGGAACACAGAGAGCGTGAGGGTGGATGTGTAACAAGGAACACAGAGAGCGTGAGGGTGGATGTGTAGTAAGAATGCAGTCTCAGCTAAGACCCGGAAACGTACTTTTATGGTTGCTGTCGTGGGTATGAGCTGGGTCCACATTGCTTCAGGTATCACGGGACCGTGGCTTCGTGGTTGTCATGTGGGGCTGCTTCCTCGATGGATGGCGAGCGAAGCCATTTCACTGTTTTTTTTTTTTTCTTTTTTTCACTGCGGAAATGATAACAGATACTTTCATTCTGCAACCGTTGGTGTAACAACCTATGGAGATTCCGCTTCAGCTGTCTAGGTTACGGCGACGCTGGTATGTCTGCATGTTGTGTTTGTACTGTTTGCTCTGGACTTCGAGTGTATTGTGTGTTATAGTGCCGTGTGTGTGTGTGTGTGGGGTGGAGCATGAGAGAAAGGATGGATTTATCACATTAACCAAAGTTGACGTATGACCAGGGTGCTCGTGGAGGCGATCCATCGAGCGGGTGACGTGTGTGTGTGTGTGTGTGTGTGTTTGTGTGTGTGTGTGTGTGTGTATGTGTGAGAGACGATCGAAGTGTAAACAGCTTACCTGGCTGTAACCTTATCTACGTAGACGGAGCCGCTTGCTCTGATAACACGTTATCTCAGGAATTCGACCTTCAGTCGTTCCCATACCCGTGGGGACGCCTGTAAGGCAGAGATTGCCAGAGTTACGGTTTTTATTAACAACTGATTTGGCGGGATCGCCAGTAGTCATATATATATATATATATATATATATATATATATATATATATATATATATATATATATATATATATATATATATATTATTATTATTATTATTATTTTGCTTTGTCGCTGTCTCCCGCGTTTGCGAGGTAGCGCAAGGAAACAGACGAAAGAAATGGCCCAACCCACCCCCATACACATGTATATACATACACGTCCACACACGCAAATATGCATACCCATACATCTCAATATACACATATATATACACACACAGACACATACATATATACACATGTACATAATTCACACTGTCTGCCTTTATTCATTCCCATCGCCACCTCGCCACACATGGAATACCATCCCCCTCCCCCCTCATGTGTGCGAGGTAGCGCTAGGAAAAGACAACAAAGGCCCCATCACTAGGTTTGTTTGTGCTATGTTACTGATATCATAAAGGAAGATGGAAGCCATGACATTACCACTAGTCAGAATTAACTTATATCACGCACAAGTTATCAACTTGAGGCAAGGAAGATCTGGACACGGAAGCCCCAGCTGCTGAGGTAGGCTAGGCTGCTGCACGTTACCGCTGTGCTTGGCAACATGCGACACGCAACGTTGATATTCTGAACTCTTTAAAAACGATGATACAATCTTTGAACATGACGGTACGATCTTTGAACATGACGGTACGATCTTTGAACATGACGGTAGGATCTTTGAACACGACAGTACGATCTTTGAACACAACGGTACGATCTTTGAACATAACGGTACGATCTTTGAACATAACGGTACGATCTTTGAACACGACAGTACGATCTTTGAACATAACGGTACGATCTTTGAACACAACGGTACGATCTTTGAACACAACGGTACGATCTTTGAACATAACGGTACGATCTTTGAACACGACAGTACGATCTTTGAACACAACGGTACGATCTTTGAACATAACGGTACGATCTTTGAACACGACAGTACGATCTTTGAACACAACGGTACGATCTTTGAACATAACGGTACGATCTTTGAACACGACAGTACGTTCTTTGAACATAACGGTACGATCTTTGAACATAACGGTACGATCTTTGAACATGCCGGAACGATCTTTAAACATGACGGTACGATCTTTGAACATAACAGTACAATCTTTGAACACAACGGTACGATCTTTGAACACGACGTTACGACACATGGGTATGAAGGCCTGGCTACCCTAATGGATGCCACGTGAAAATTTGGTCTCCCATCTCTGACATATATATCCTCTTTGTTAATCCTTCCTCACTCATTCTCTCCATGTGACCAAACCATTTCAAAACACCCTCTTCTTCTCTCTCAACCACACTCTTTTTATTTCCACACATCTCTCTTACCCTATCATTACTTACTCGATCAAACCACCTCACACCACATATTGTCCTCAAACATCTCATTTCCAGCACATCCACCCTCCTCCGTACAACCATATCTATAGCCCATGCCTCGCAACCATATAGTATTGTTGGAACTACTATTCCTTCAAACGTACCCATTTTTGTTCTCAGAGATAATGTTCTCTCCCTCCACACGTTCTTCATCGCTCCCAAAACCTTCGCCCCCCCCCCCCCCCCCCCCCATGTGACTCACTTCCGCATCCATTGTTCCATTCGCTGCTGAGTACACTCCAAGATATCTAATACACTTCTTCCTCCAGTTTTTCTCCATTCAAACTTACATCCGTATTTACGTGTTCCTCAACCCTACTGAACGTAATAACCTTGCTCTTATTCAGATTTACTCTCAACTTACTCATTACACACGCTTTTCCAAAACTCAGTCTTTTTTTGAGCACAACACAAAGTCTTCACCATTTTCGTTCGTAACACTGAATACCTCATGTACACCAGTTATACCCTCAAGTGCCACATTACTTATCTCCGCATTTAAATCTCCGATAGTTAATAACTGTTCTCGTGCACCAAAACTGCTGACACACTCAAGTGTACTTAGCCGCTCCTAAAACACTTGCCTCTCATGATCTTTCTTCTCATGGCCAGGTGCAAAAGCATCGGTAATCACCCATCTCTCGCCATCTACTTTCAGTTTTACTCGTATCAATCTAGAATTTACTTACATTGTGTTAAACACTTCCACAACTTCTGCTTCAGGTGTCACTAAGTGCTACTCCTTCCTTAGTTCTTGTCCTCTCACCAACCCCTGATTTCACTCCTAAGACATTTCCAAACTATTGTTCCCCTTTACCCTTGAATTTCTTTTCACTTAGAGTCAGAATATCCAGGTTTCTTTCCTCAATCATACTATTGATCTCTCCTCTTCTTGGTTACATCCACACACATTCAGACACCCCAGTCTGAGTCTTCGAGGAGGATGAGCACTCCCCGCGTGACTTCTCCTTCTGTTTCCTTTTTTAGAAACTGAAATACAAGAAGGGAGGGTTTCCAGAACCCCGCTCCCACCCTTTTTAGTCGTCTTCGACAACACGTGGGGATTACGGAGGTAGATTTTTTCTCCCCTACCCAGGTATACGTAAGTGAGCTTGGAAATGAGACGTGTGTGAAGAAATACCAGGAGAAATTGACTGCAGAATGGCAAAAGGTGAAAGCAAATGAAGTGAGGGGAGTGGGTGAGGGATGGGAGGTATTTAGAGAAGGGATGGCATGTGCAAGACATGCATGTAGCATGCGAAAGGTGAGAGGTGGGCAGATTAAAAAGGGTAGTGAGTGGTGGGATGAAGAAGTATATTTGTTATTGAAAGAGAGAAGGGAGGTGTTTGATCGGTACTTACAAGGAAGAAGTGCAAATGATTAGATGTACAAGAGAGCGGCAGGAGGGTAATAGGAAGGTGCAGGGGTTGAAAAAAGAAGGCAAAGGAAAGCTGGGATGAGAGAGTATCATTAAACTTTAGGGAGATTGAAAAGATGTTTTGAAAGGAGGTAAATAATGTGGGAGAGGCAAGAGAACAAATGGGGACATCGGTGAAAGTAGCAAAAAGGGGGAATGATAACAGGTACTGTTGGAGTGAGCATTTGAAAGATTGTTAAATGTGTTTGATGATAGAGTGGCAGATGTAGGGTGTTTAAGGTCGGGATGGTATGCGAAGTGAGAGAGTAGGGAGAATTGGTTTGGTGAAAAGAGAGGAGGTGGTGAAACCCTTGCAATAGATGAAATCCGGGATTGGATAGTATTGCAATTGAATTTATTAAGAAAGGGGATGACTCTGTTGTTGATTGGTTGATAAGGATGTTCACTGTATATATGGACCTTGGTGAAGTGCCTGTTGATTGGAGGAATGCATGTATAGTACCATTGTATAAAGGCATAGGGGATAAAGGTGAGTGTTGAAATTATAGAGGCATAAGTTTGCTGAGTATACCTGGATAATTACATGGCAGTGTATTGATTGAGAGGGTGAAGGCATGTACAGAGCATCCGACTGGGGAGGAGCAGTGTGGTTTCAGAAGTGGTAGAGGATGTGTGGATCAGGTGTTTACTTTGAAGAATTGTGTGAGAAATACTTAAAAAACAGATGGATTTGTATGTGGCATTTATTGATCTGGAAAAGGCATATGATAGAGTTGATAGAGATGGTTTGTGGAAGGTCTGAAGAATATACGGTGTGGAGGTAAGATGCTAGAAGCGGCGAGTTTTTATCATGTGTGTAATTCGTGTGTACGAGTAGGAAGAGAGGAGAGTTATTGGTTACCAGTGAAGGTCGGTCTGCGGCAAGGGTGTATGATGCCACCATGGTTTTTAAATTTGTTTATGGATGGGATGGTGAGGGAGGTAAATGCAAGTTTTTGGAGAGAGGGGAGAGTATGCAATCTGTTGGGGGTGAGAGGGCATGGGAAGTGAATCAGTTCTTGTTCACCGATGATATAGCACTGGTGGTTGATTCGAATGAGAAACTGCAGAAGTTAGTGACTGAGTTTGTAAGATTTGTGAAAGGAGAAAGTTGAAAGAAAACTTTAATAAAAGTAAAGTTATTCGGTTCCGCATGGTTGAGGGACAGATTAATTGGGACATAAGTTTTAAATGGAGAAAAATTGGAGGAAGTGTTTAGATATCTAGGAGTGGATTGGCAGCGATTGCAACTTTGGAAGCGGAAGTGAATCATAGGGTGGAGAAGGGGGCGAATGTTCTGGGAGCGATGAAGAATGTGTGGAAAGAGAGGACGGTATCTCGTAGAGCAAAAACGTACGTTTGAAGGAATAGTAGTTCCAACAATATTTTATTGTTGCGAGACATGGGTTATAGATAGTTGTGCGGAGGAGGGTGGACGTGTTGGAATTGAAATGTTTGTGGACAATTTGTGGTATAATGCGGTTTGGTCCAGTGAGTAATGAAAGGGTAAGAGAGATGTGTGGTAATAAAAAGTTTGGTTGAGAGACTAGAAGAGGAGGTGTTGAAATAGTTTTGACATATGGAGAGAATGAGTGGAGAAAGGTTGGCAGAGATGATATATGTGTCAGAAGTGGAGGGAACAAGAAGTTGGAGACCAAATTGGAGGTGGAAGGATGGAGTGAAAAATATTTTGAGTGGTCGGGGGCTGAACATGCAGGAGGGTGAAAAGCGTGCAAGGAAGAGAGTGAATTGGAACGATGTGGTATACTGGGGTCGACGTGCCGTCAATGGACTGAACCATGGCATGTGAAACGTCCGGGGTAAATCATGGAAAGGTCCGTGGGGTTCGAATGTAGATAGGGAGCTTTGGTTGCGGTGCATTACACATGACAGCCAGTGACAGAGTGTGAACGAATGTGGCCTTTGTTGTCTGTTTTCGCGGGGGTAGCAATGCTGTTTTCTTGTGTGGCGGGGTAGCGACAGAAATGGATGAAGGCAAGCAAGTATGAATATGTATATGTATATATATATATATGTATATGTCCGTGTATGTGTATGTATATGTATGTATATATGCGTATGTGGGCATATATATATATATATATATATATATATATATATATATATATATATATATATATATATATATATATATATATATATTATTTATTTATTTTATTATACTTTTGTCGCTGTCTCCCGCGTTTGCGAGGTAGCGCAAGGAAACAGACGAAAGAAATGGCCCAAACCCCCCCCCCCCCATACACATGTATATACATACGTCCACACACGCAAATATACATACCTACACAGCTTTCCATGGTTTACCCCAGACGCTTCACATGCCTTGATTCAATCCACTGACAGCACGTCAACCCCGGTATACCACATCGCTCCAATTCACTCTATTCCTTGCCCTCCTTTCACCCTCCTGCATGTTCAGGCCCCGATCACACAAAATCTTTTTCACTCCATCTTTCCACCTCCAATTTGGTCTCCCACTTCTCCTCGTTCCCTCCACCTCCGACACATATATCCTCTTGGCCAATCTTTCCTCACTCATTCTCTCCATGTGCCCAAACCACTTCAAAACACCCTCTTCTGCTCTCTGAACCACGCTCTTTTTATTTCCACACGTCTCTCTTACCCTTACGTTACTCACTCGATCAAACCACCTCACACCACACATTGTCCTCAAACATCTCATTTCCAGCACATCCATCCTCCTGCGCACAACTCTATCCATAGCCCACGCCTCGCAACCATACAACATTGTTGGAACCACTATTCCTTCAAACATACCCATTTTTGCTTTCCGAGATAATGTTCTCGACTTCCACACATTCTTCAAGGCTCCCAGAATTTTCGCCCCCTCCCCCATCCTATCATCCACTTCCGCTTCCATGGTTCCATCCGCTGCCAGATCCACTCCCAGATATCTAAAACACTTCACTTCCTCCAGTTTTTCTCCATTCAAACTCACCTCCCAATTGACTTGACCCTCAACCCTACTGTACCTAATAACCTTGCTCTTATTCACATTTACTCTTAACTTTCTTCTTCCACACACTTTACCAAACTCAGTCACCAGCTTCTGCAGTTTCTCACATGAATCAGCCACCAGCGCTGTATCATCAGCGAACAACAACAGACTCACTTCCCAAGCTCTCTCATCCCCAACAGACTTCATACTTGCCCCTCTTTCCAAAACTCTTGCATTTACCTCCCTAACAACCCCATCCATAAACAAATTAAACAACCATGGAGACATCACACACCCCTGCCGCAAACCCACATTCACTGAGAACCAATCACTTTCCTCTCTTCCTACACGTACACATGCCTTACATCCTCGATAAAAACTTTTCACTGCTTCTAACAACTTTCCTCCCACACCATATATTCTTAATACCTTCCACAGAGCATCTCTATCAACTCTATGATATGCCTTCTCCAGATCCATAAATGCTACATACAAATCCATTTGCTTTTCTAAGTATTTCTCACATACATTCTTCAAAGCAAACACCTGATCCACACATCCTCTACCACTTCTGAAACCACACTGCTCTTCCCCAATCTGATGCTCTGTACATGCCTTCACCCTCTCAATCAATACCCTCCCATATAATTTACCAGGAATACTCAACAAACTTATACCTCTGTAATTTGAGCACTAACTCTTATCCCCTTTGCCTTTGTACAATGGCACTATGCACGCATTCCGCCAATCCTCAGGCACCTCACCATGAGTCATACATACATTAAATAACCTTACCAACCAGTCAATAATACAGTCACCCCCTTTTTTAATAAATTCCACTGCAATACCATCCAAACCTGCTGCCTTGCCGGCTTTCATCTTCCGCAAAGCTTTCACTATATATATATATATATATATATATATATATATATATATATATATATATATATATATATATATATATATATATTGAGCGCAGGATTATTGCATGTATGGTACCTGAAACATCACTACCACTGAAACAGAATACAGGTAGATTATGAAAAAGCTATTTTAAAAAATGAGCCAACAAGGATACAGGAAGGTTTGTATATACCAACACACACTGGGCACACACCACAGCCTCCCATGTTGAGCACCCTAGTGAGGCTCTGGTCAGATGACCGCTCATACATTACCTTCCTGCTCCACCAGGAAGCTCGAGTGTCATGCATGATTCTCGTCTGAGTAACATGTTGTGTGGGGGGAGATTGGGATGTCGGTGTTGATCTCTGGCTTCCCTAATTGGCTCCCCAGTCTTAGGTCTTGTTGCTGTGTTAGGTCTAAAGTCTCTGTGAATGGATTACGGAAACCATAAATTCTTGTCTCGTTAGAGTGCGTTGTTACAGCTGAGGTCTCTGTATGTAAGATGACAACACTAGACGCGCTGGTGGCCCGTCATGACAGAAATACTCCTGTGCTGCCTCTCACGTTGCATCACTCCGTTGGTGTACCCTGTAGGTTAACCCTCCCGGCTCTGGTACTTCATTATAAAGACAGACAAGATTTGAATTTTGCTCGACTACATTTCTCTCGTAGGACCTCCTCTGTAACCGTCTGTCGCCACAGTAAACAGCAGTCTAGGTAATTTATCATTATAAAATCTTTAAGCTTGGCTTCAACATGCTCCTCTGGCAGACCCTTCCTCATACACCTTACTGTCCCAGTTGTAATTGTCAGCAGATTATGTAAATCCAGAGAGAGTTTAGACCATGAAATAAAACATTTAGTGATCGTATCCCAAATATATATATATATATATATATATATATATATATATATATATATATATATATATATATATATATATATATATATATATATATATTCGCCATTTCCCGGGATAGCGAGGTAGCGTTCCAGAACAGATGACCCAACCTAAGAGGGAGGACGCTCCATATGGCCTGCTTCTCTGTTCCTTCTTTTGCAAAAATCAATTTGGAGGGGAGGATTTCTACCCCCACCCTCCTGCCGTTTTTTAGTTTTCTTCTACGCCACGCAGGGAATACATGGGCAGTATTTTCTCTGCCCAATCCCCAGGGATATTAGATATATAGAGAATTTCTCACTTATATTCAGTATCGATCCAGGAAAAGTGCGAAATTCGTCTCTTTCTCAATGACATCTTTTCTTCGTGTTGTACACTTGATTTTGCAAGATATTCCTAATTACTAGTTACAGATTGGTTCATCACTTCAGTTATCAGTTTTACAGACAGTCATAGCTACAATGTTATCACTTGTAATGAGACTGAGATAAAGATGTGTTTGTGCATCAGAAGTGAGAGTGAATACGATAGACGTAGGTCCAGCATCATGACCAGTGATGGCAAGCCGTACACTACATAGTACCTACCATCACCAACTCTATCATCTGTACACCCTTCACTATCGTCATCTGTACACCCTTCACTATCGTCATCTCTACACCCTTCACTGTCGTCATCTGTACACCCTTCACTATCGTCATCTGTACACCCTTCACTATCGTCATCTGTAGACCCTTCACTATCGTCATCTGTACACCCTTCACTATCGTCATCTGTACACCCTTCACTATCGTCATCTCTACACCCTTCACTGTCGTCATCTGTACACCCTTCACTATCGTCATCTCTACACCCTTCACTATCGTCATCTGTAGACCCTTCACTATCGTCATCTGTACACCCTTCACTATCGTCATCTCTAGACCCTTCACTATCGTCATCTCTAGACCCTTCACTATCGTCATCTGTACACCCTTCACTATCGTCATCTCTACACCCTTCACTATCGTCATCTGTACACCCTTCACTATCGTCATCTCTACACCCTTCACTATCGTCATCTCTACACCCTTCACTATCGTCATCTGTACACCCTTCACTATCGTCATCTCTACACCCTTCACTATCGTCATCTCTACACCCTTCACTATCGTCATCTCTACACCCTTCACTATCGTCATCTCTACACCCTTCACTATCGTCATCTGTAGACCCTTCACTATCGTCATCTGTACACCCTTCACTATCGTCATCTCTACACCCTTCACTATCGTCATCTCTACACCCTTCACTATCGTCATCTGTACACCCTTCACTATCGTCATCTGTACACCCTTCACTATCGTCATCTGCACACCCTTCACTATCGTCATCTGTACACCCTTCACTATCGTCATCTGTAGACCCTTCACTATCGTCATCTCTACACCCTTCACTATCGTCATCTGTAGACCCTTCACTATCGTCATCTATACACCCTTCACTATCGTCATCTCTAGACCCTTCACTATCGTCATCTGTACACCCTTCACTATCGTCATCTCTACACCCTTCACTATCGTCATCTCTAGACCCTTCACTATCGTCATCTGTACACCCTTCACTATCGTCATCTGTACACCCTTCACTGTCGTCATCTGTAGATCCTTCACTATCGTCATCTGTACACCCTTCACTGTCGTCATCTGTAGATCCTTCACTGTCGTCATCTGTAGACCCTTCACTATCGTCATCTGTAGATCCTTCACTATCGTCATCTGTAGACCCTTCACTATCGTCATCTCTAGACCCTTCACTATCGTCACTGCTGAAACTCTCACTGTCGGTATCGGCTGTCATTGAGTCATCACTTTCACTGTCATCATTTACAAGTATATTTTCGTCATTTGTAGTCTCATGTTCTACAGTGTTGACGTCAAGTGTCTGTGTAGAGGCAGATGAATATGAGGTCAGTCTGCCGTCTGAAAGGAACTTTGATTTCCTGTAAAAGAACGTGATATTGAATGAAGTAAACCCCCTCCTCTCTCTCTCTCTCTCTCTCTCTCTCTCTCTCTGTGTAAGTAAATTCTTATCAGTATTTCGCCAGATGTCAAAGTCATCTCTCATAAGTATTTCCCTTACTGCCGTAGTCAAGTCGTGTAGATACTTCACCTGTCAAACACCTCACCAGCTGTCAGAGTCGAGTCTTACGAATATATTTCACTAACTCTCAAGGATTTTTACTTAACCTTTGACACTGTCCTTACGAACAATTTATTTCTTCTGTTTTCAGTCCGAACAAATGCATTTATGAAGTTACCTTATTGACACTATTAGTAACATAAATTTATTATAAATGTATTTTCTTAGCATTTCTCATCACCTCACACAAGCTCTTACCTTCCATGAGCCTAGACCCACCAAGAATGATACTCAACCACACTGTATGGGTCCCTGTGTGTGTGTGTGTGTGTGTATGTGTGTGTGTATGTGTGTGTGTGTGTGTGTGTGTGTGTGTGTGTGTGTGTGTGTGTGTGTATGTGTGTGTGTGTGTGTGTGTGTGTGTGTGTGTGTATGTGTGTGTGTGTGTGTGTGTGTGTGTGTGTGTGTGTGTGTGTGTATGTGTGTGTGTGTGTGTGTGTGTGTGTGTGTGTGTGTATGTGTGTGTGTGTGTGTGTGTGTGTGTGTGTGTGTGTGTTAAGATTCACCAAGTCTGAGGTGGACACACATCGTTGTCTGGTGTGCCATTACTGGCACATGTGTATGCCTGAGTGTATGGTAACAGTCAGGTTGGGTTGGTGTGTTGTGGATGATGATGATGATGAGAGGCAGGATTCCACTTGGTCGCCGCCACGAGCATTACGTTGGGTCATGCAAGACTCGTGCTGGCAGTGGTGTAGTCAAGATCCCTGCTGGGGTATTACACAAGTTCCGTCTCCAATGATTTGCATAACGAACATAAGTAGATATCATTTTCGAAAGTGTTTACGTCCGGAGACTTTTAATTGGGTTGTTTCTGCGGTCGTGAACGCCTTTATCTGACGAACTTAACGTTGTTGGTGTTGGCCAACTGCACAACTGTACGGTAATTAGATATTTTGTAGCAATCTGATTGTTCCATGTGGAGTAGTTTGTCTTACAGCAGTCTGGTGGTTCCGTGTGCAGTAGTTTATGTATTATATCTTTACGACTCTTCCACATAGTCTGATATTACGTACTGCTGCTGGCCAAGATGTGTCAGGAGGGTTCATATAGTGGTATGTCTTATCACATGGAATCTGGGTCACATGACCTGGTAATATCTTCAACATCTAGAGCATTTCTCTCGTCGTCTTGGACTTTTATGGTGTCACGTCTATGTTACAGTTTTATGCTTATCTTTTCATTGTCTATTGTCCAGTTTTCTTATTCTCCTCCGACTTTGCTGACGTAGTAGACCCAGCTTAGCTGGCCTGAACCGTCAGCTTAGGTGGCCTTCCGGACCGAGCTTACATGGCGTGGACCCGCCAGCTTCCCTGCAACTTCCCTGGCCTTCCAGGCTTGGCTTATCTGACCTCGTCGCCCATCAGCTTAGCTGATCTCGTGGACCCCCAGGTGCAATGTGTTCATATTTATCCTGTGACTTTTTAAGACATTCCCAAACGCAGTCCATGAGAACTTCAGTCCTCTGGTACTTCAACTGACGCCTCGTGTGTTTAAGCTTAGAACTGTTGCATTTTGTTATTCATTCTGTCCAAGTGAGGGAAGCAGCGTCAACCAAACATGCCCAGTCAGGGCCACGTCATGGGAAACGAAAATAACGTAAGAAGAAGAATTAATTCATCAGGTGTTTATAGACATTACCTTTGATGGTATTAGGAAGAGGAAGTTCCACGTCTGCGTTGTTACGAAAAAAGGAGTATTATAACGGTCAATGCTAGTGTGGTTGGTCTTCACACACAAACTATGCCACTCGTGTTAGTTAGTAAATTATTCTTTAAGAGAATTCTAAATGCCATGTCTTCCAGGATTGTCTTTGTGTACGTCATCGTATCTCTCACCATCATGTGCTTCGGAAAATAACGGTTTATTTCACATTGATTTTATCCACGTTAGTGGTTGATGTACACCTGACGTAAACACACAAGAGTACTGTAGTGTGTAGTGTTAGTGTTGTGAAAGTCATCATTGTGTTTGCCGCTAATGTTGTAAAGATTCTGTGGTTATATTGATGTTTGTATGTCTGGTGTTATCCACGAAGACGGATCTTATCTCTGGTGAGGAGCGTGTTATCACCAGCTACCCCAGGAAGATGACACTGATGTCCAGTTGTAGTGTCTCGTGTTATCTGCCGCTTGTATGTTCTCACATATTCTCGTAACACCGAGTAACGTTGTTACTTCTTCATGTAACGTCGTCACAGCCCAGTAGGTTTTCCATTCCCTGTTTATTTATAATCGTATCATGAGCGTAGCCCTGTGATGTGCGGTGTCATGTGCGTCACATGAGACCAAGAAAGATGCAAAAACAGTTTCACTGTTGATCATTTTATTACCGTTAAGTCTCCTTGGTTTGCCTGCCAAAGATTCACATTTTCTCTTCACCAATTTTCACGTTTTCTGTGGTATGACATCATATTAATTCTCCTTAAAAAGGATGTTACAGGGTTTGCTTATATCAGCATTTAGGTTATTTACTGCCTTCACCATTTGAACGTGTTTATCCAGTTCTTCAAAGTTCTGTTAATCATGGCGTTCCATCTTATTTATTAGTTCGACTTATTACAGTATTTTCCCTGATACTCATTACTTTCGGTAATGATAAAGTGTATATATTTTTTTCTCAAACATGTGGAACGATAGCTTTCTCTTTTTTTTTTTTGTACGTGTGTGTGTGTGTGTGTGTGTGGTAATTTGAAGCCTATTAAACGCAGGTGCTCCAACACAGAATACAGCTTTCGCAAGATTTCATATATTTTTTTTTTTTTCATTTTATCATTGGAGAGGAGTGAGGGTTGTCACAAGAGGTGGCAGCATCACAGACGAGAAGCGACGCCTTGAAAGGGAAGTGACGCATTTTGTGTGAGCTTCCGTCCGTCCACATCGTTAGTCTTGGTAACCAGGACACGAGAGACGCCACTGAACAGGGATGAAATTACGCATCATCGCCTCTAATGATGGGGCTGTCACGCGCACCTCATCCCTTAAGTCCGGCTCCTTTGTCTTAACCCCTTCAGCACAGAGGTACCACCGTTGAACGCGACGGGACGACCCTGGAGCACCTCAGTACGACTCTTGGGTGCGATGGCTTGGCATTTGACCTCGTCCCGAAGTGTCGGGGTAAAGACCTGGCCATTGTATCCAGAGATTTTACCTTCGTGCTCAGCGAGTCGATATTCGGTGCCAACAGTGTGTGTGTGTGTGTGTGTGTGTGTGTGTGTGTGTGTGTGTGTGTTGTGGATGGTGGTGCGCGTCACGGCGGGTTCTGGTCGCCTGGCCTCGGGGAATGTTGTAACAGCCTTGTGGGGAGAGCATCATCTGAGGGCCGAGCCTAGCCCGGCCCACGCCTCCCTCCACGGCTTAGATCCACTGTTTACTTGTGTAAGTTACATCTTCATCAAGATTCTGGTTCCCATCTTATATTTATGTGGCTGTTTTGCTTTCAACCAAATCTAGTTTTGTATACCATCATCTGTATGGAATTAACGCTTTCTGTTTCGTATTGATGTAGTTCATTGCTTTCCAAACTGAATCTTATTTTGTATTCCATCTTCTCTGGCCTCATTCTTTGTTTTGTTTTTGCGTGATTACCTTCAAAGTGAAGCTTACAGCTCACATGTTTATCAAATGGCGTCCTAGCTTCGTTTCTTCGATATATATCGACTGACTGTTATATTTCTCTCTTGTGTCTCCCCTGATGATGTGATTATTACACGAAAGTGCACTTGGGAACTTTTCGTGTTTCATTTTCCCCGTGGACTCATAGGAATACACATGTATATACAAAAACGCCTACACACGCACATATACATACCTATACATTTCAACATACATATATACACATGCACATATTCATACGTGCTGCTTTCATCCATTCCTGCCGCCACCTCGCCACACATGAAATGACAACCCCCTCCCCCCGCATGTGCGCGAGGTAGCGCTAGGAAAAGAAAACAAAGGCCACATTCGTTCATACTCAGTCTCTAGCTGTCATGTTTAATGTACCGAAACCACAGCTCCCTTTCCACATCCAGGCCCCACAAAACTTTCCATGGTTTACCCCAGACGCTTCACATGCCCTGGTTCAATCCATTGACAGCACGTCGACCCCGGTATACCACATCGTTCCAATTCAGTCTATTCCTTGCGCGCCTTTCACCCTCCTGTATGTTCAGGCCCCGATCGCTCAAAACCTTTTTACTCCATCCTTCCACCTCCAATTAGGTCTCCCACTTCTCCTCGTTCCCTCCACCTCTGACACATATATCCTCTTTGTCAGTCTTTCCTTACTCATTCTCTCCATATGACCAAACCATTTCAATACACCCATTTCTGCTCTCTCAACCACACTTTTTTTTATTACCACACACCTCTCTTACCCTTTCATTACTTACTCGATCAAACCTCACACCACATATTGTCCTCAAACATCTCATTTCCAACACACCCACCCTCCTCCGCACAACCCTGTCTTTCGCCCATGCCCCACAACCATATAACATTGTTGGAACCACTATTCCTTCAAACATACTCGTTTATGCTTTCCAAGATAACGTTCTCGCCTTCCACACATTCTTCAACGCTCCCAGAACCTTCGCTCCATCCCCCACCGTGACTCACTTCCGCTTCCATGATTCCATCCGCCTTATTCCGTGTTAGCGAGGGAGCGTTAAGAACAGAGGAGTGAGCCTTAGAGGGTGTATCCTCACTTGGCCCACCTCTCCGTTTCTTCTTTTGGAAAATTATAAATGGGAGGGAGGATTCACCCCCCCCCCCATCCCTAGGGATAATATATATATATATATATATATATATATATATATATATATATATATATATATTTTTTTTTTTATTATTATTATTATTTTGCTTTGTCGCTGTCTCCCGCGTTTGCGAGATAGCTCAAGGAAACAGACGAAAGAAATGGCCCAACCCACCCCCATACACATGTATATACATACACGTCCACACACGCAAATATACATACATATACATCTCAATGTACACATATATATGCACACACAAACACATACATATATACCCATGCACACAATTCACACTGTCTGCCTTTATTCATTCCCATCGCCACGTCGCCACACATGGAATACCATCCCCCTCCCACCTCATGTGTGCGAGGTAGCGCTAGGAAAAGACAACAAAGGCCCCATTCGTTCACACTCAGTCTCTAGCTGTCATGCAATAATGCCCGAAACCACAGTTCCCTTTCCACATCCAGGCCCCACACAACTTTCCATGGTTTACCCCAGACGCTTCACATGCCCTGATTCAATCCACTGACAGCACGTCAGCCCCGGTATACCACATCGATCCAATTCACTCTATTCCTTGCCCGCCTTTCATCCTCCTGTATGTTCAGGCCTCGATCACTCAAAATCCTTTTCACTCCATCTTTCCACCTCCAATTTGGTCTCCCACTTCTCCTCGTTCCCTCCATATATGTATGTCTACTGTTTTGATACGTTAATGAGAATGTTCAGAGTAATAATTTTTCGCGAATTCCCGTATTCTTTATCTTCTTGAATGTGTGTGTTGCTACAGTTTGTAGTTTATCGTTTAGATCATACAGATAGGATATGTATCCTTTTTTTTCGTACTTTACATTCATGCTTTTCTTAATCATGAGCAATTGAATCAGTGAAGACGTTAATGTATTATTGTGTGTCGTGAATCGTCGAGAAGACAGAGTATGTATATTGTAGTTCCCAGATCCATCCTGTGTTAGGAAAAGCCTGTGGTCTACCTTCCAGGTTTGGTTCCCACAACTGTCTTTGTTCCCGCACAAGTATTTCCCACAGATCTGGCCGATTTAATAATGTGATTTTTCTTTTTTCTTTTTGGTGCGTCATATACTCCATGAAATCCGCAATGATTATGAACATGAGAGAACTGAGGGATGCGTTGAATAAATAAATCATCTGGGCGTTTAACATCGTATCTCGCTTTAAGATATTTTTCTTTTAGTGTTGAAGACCGTAAGCGAGCACCGTGGATGACGTTAGCAACTTTAGCTGTGGTACGGAGATCGACTCCGCTATACCACAGCCGGACGCGTCCCTCTTTCTAGGTCAGAAGGTCAAAGGTGAACGTCACGGGATCAGACGGTCTTTCGCAGCAAGTGACGACTTGAGCCAGGGGTAAAAAGGCAGTACATAACATTTGACTGTCTACCCCATCTTTGTTCCCTGTGCTGTCTGGCATATCCACACCACTAACTCAGTTTGCGTGCATATATCTACATATATCTCCTGTAGTCCTCTTATAAAGTCTTAGGTGTGATGAAGCATTCTTAGATTACACAACTCCACTAATCCACCAACCAATCTCTAGTCCAGAATATATAGTCTAGCGCACTTAGAAACTCCTCAATACCTCACTCAGACGTCGAACACGTCCACAAGTTTCTCAAGTGTGACACGTATCCGGATGTCCACGACTGTAATTTGACATCTTCAACTTTTGACTGCATCACTAACACATCTCCAACATTGTTTCAGCACGTCAGAATATCTTCGGTCGTTCAACTTTTTTGGATTTTTGTGGCAAGAGCGGCATATTGAGGGCGATGGCGCAAGAACACAGTGTGTCAATTTCATCTCTGTGTTTGGCCGATTCCTAGTGCTTGTTCACATATGATATTACCAATTTGAATTTGTCAAAACAACACCGTTGCCAGTGTTATATTCCTGAAATTCGATACATTGTCTTTATTAAGAAAAAAAAAAGTTTATGATGACGTCACATCGTTTCACGGACTTCCTTTGCTTTTGGTTACACCGTCATTGCACCGTTATTTTGGTTACACCGTCATTGCACCGTTATTTCGGCGAGACTTTGTTACCTTCACTTGACGTTAGAGTACAGTCTCATCGAGGTTCTCATCCTGGAGTTGTATGATTAATTAGAATTTGCATCATGTGTGTTTGTGTGTAGGAAAGTGATTCCGATCGTTTGAATCGCAATACGATGCGTTGCTCCCTAATTTAGATATTCTGATGACAGCTGAACGATAACGTTCATATGTTACTCTCTCTCACTTGTCTGTCCTACTCTTGCAAAGCTAACTCTACCTGACTCCTTCATCTTAACCTCGTTTCACCCCTCATTGCCCTAGTTCCTTCTCTACCGCCACTCCAGCGCTTACCATACTCCTCCTTCCAATTCTCTAGGTCCGTCCCACTTCACAAAGCTCCCCATTATTTCTTTGTCCCTTTGATTTATGGGATAATTGTTGGGAGAAGAATACGCTGAGCAAGAAAGGTAAAAGGGAGTAACAAAAGGCCCTTGCGGTGTGTAAATCTTGGTTTACTGAGGTATGTGGCAGCATGTGAGACGACCTAGCCCTAAGGTGTCTGTAAACATCTCAAGTGATCGCCAAGGTTAATGCTAGGCTACTTGAAGCTTCACTTGAAAGGATGTTTTGATTAGCTTTACTTACTATCCTCACATATATCCTTATCTTTCATATATATATATATATATATATATATATATATATATATATATATATATATATATATATATATGTATATATATATATATATTATTTATATTGTAGAGAGGAAAAAAAGAAAGTAATTAGCCTAGTAAACTCTTCTTGAAAGCGTTTGCAGTTACATAAGAACTCTTCCAGGAGCCCCTGCATTTAGCCTGCATTGCTTTCGGTAGCAGGGAAATGTAGAATCCTTAGGAGTGAGATTATCTTGACGTGACAATACTTCCAATAATACAGCCTCGCCAGAGGTGACATTTCACTTGCGGTGTAGCCTCATGCAGGAGGTATCGCTGTTGTGAGCCAGGGGTAAGGATGTTTAGTTCAAAGGGGCAAACTGAATGGTAAGGAAACAAGATGAATGGAAGAAACTGAAAAATTGGAAATGAGTTATGTATGTGTCCGGTAACTTGCACACACACACACACACACACACACACACACACACACACATTCTGTGATAAATTTCATGTAAAATTTCCCTGTAATATCTTTGATATATGTATTGATGGATTTGCTGATAAACATTTGTTTCTCTTTCAGGTAAGTTGGAGGATTCAGCAGCCGGAGAGGTTGGTACTGATTGTCAGTTGGCACCAGTAAGAGATAGTAAATTATATATATATAGCGTCCTAGCTGGGTCTCTTCGTTGTATATCAACTGACTTATATTTCTCTCTTGTCTCTCCCCTGATGATGTGATTATTACACGAAAGTGCACTTGGGAACTTATCGTGTTTCATTTTCCCCGTGGACTCATAGGAATATATATATATATATATATATATATATATATATATATATATATATATATATAGTGTGTGTGTGTGTGTTGGGGTAAATGGTAGATTTATCTTTGTGGTCGTGTTCAGCTACCATGATCCGGGTTGGGGTCGTCAACCGTTCTTGAGAATAGTCCCTCCTGGTCGTTACACTAGAGTACAACCTTCTCTTTTCGGGGCGCTCAGATATGAACACCTGTGCTTTGATTATGATGCCTCGAAAGGCGTAGAATAAAAGATTATCTTTAAGCCAATTGTCTTTAAATAGATTGGTGTATTGTTAGTTTATTTTCATACACTTACGAAGAATTATTGCCATTTTAAAGAACACTTTATATCGCATAATACTGATTAATCGTGTGAAGGTCCATAATCCCAAAACAGTAATTAGATAATAATTTTTTTTTTTTTTTTTTTTTTTTTTATACTTTGTCGCTGTCTCCCGCGTTTGCGAGGTAGCGCAAGGAAACAGACGAAAGAAATGGCCCAACCCCCCCCCCCCATACACATGTACATACACGTCCACACACGCAAATATACATACCTACACAGCTTTCCATGGTTTACCCCAGACGCTTCACATGCCTTGATTCACTCCACTGACAGCACGTCAACCCCTGTATACCACATCGCTCCACTTCACTCTATTCCTTGCCCTCCTTTCACCCTCCTGCATGTTCAGGCCCCGATCACACAAAATCTTTTTCACTCCATCTTTCCACCTCCAATTTGGTCTCCCTCTTCTCCTCGTTCCCTCCACCTCCGACACATATATCCTCTTGGTCAATCTTTCCTCACTCATTCTCTCCATGTGACCAAACCATTTCAAAACACCCTCTTCTGCTCTCTCAACCACGCTCTTTTTATTTCCACACATCTCTCTTACCCTTACGTTACTTACTCGATCAAACCACCTCACACCACACATTGTCCTCAAACATCTCATTTCCAGCACATCCATCCTCCTGCGCACAACTCTATCCATAGCCCACGCCTCGCAACCATACAACATTGTTGGAACCACTATTCCTTCAAACATACCCATTTTTGCTTTCCGAGATACTGTTCTCGACTTCCACACATTTTTCAAGGCTCCCAAAATTTTCGCCCCCTCCCCCACCCTATGATCCACTTCCGCTTCCATGGTTCCATCCGCTGACAGATCCACTCCCAGATATCTAAAACACTTCACTTCCTCCAGCTTTTCTCCATTCAAACTCACCTCCCAATTGACTTGACCCTCAACCCTACTGTACCTAATAACCTTGCTCTTATTCACATTTACTCTTAACTTTCTTCTTCCACACACTTTACCAAACTCAGTCACCAGCTTCTGCAGTTTCTCACATGAATCAGCCACCAGCGCTGTATCATCAGCGAACAACAACTGACTCACTTCCCAAGCTCTCTCATCCCCAACAGACTTCATACTTGCCCCTCTTTCCAAAAACTCTTGCATTTACCTCCCTAACAACCCCATCCATAAACAAATTAAACAACCATGGAGACATCACACACCCCTGCCGCAAACCTACATTCACTGAGAACCAATCACTTTCCTCTCTTCCTACACGTACACATGCCTTACATCCTCGATAAAAACTTTTCACTGCTTCTAACAACTTGCCTCCCACACCATATATTCTTAATACCTTCCACAGAGCATCTCTATCAACTCTATCAAATATAAATGATTATTCACCAATCTGTACAAAACTGTAGTGGATGTTTTGATTGTTGAAGTATAAATATTGATGTTATGTTTTCTCGTTTTCTGTTAATATTCGTTTTCTGTTAATTTCCAGTGATAGCTTCTCATAAATGTTTCCTTCTTGAGCGGATGGTGGCATAATGTATGGTGTTTATGTTGTGTTATGGCATCAGAACATATGCTGAAACTCCTTACATATCAGGTGGAGGAGTTGTTTGTGTGGTGTCTGCAGCACTGCCAGCTGGGGGAAGTTCCTGCTTCGATGTCATAACCGCAGACGAAGGTTGTTGGTGTCACGGTTGAGTGAGTCTTAGTATGGATTTCGTGGCTATATAGAGGTCATAAGGTCAAGACCATTACCTCACTGGGCAAGGTGTGACCTCCCTAGCCGAGGCGAGACCAGTAAAAGGACATCTTACTTCCTGACCCTTGCCTTATTGGCTGTGGGTCATTTGGAAGGGAGAGTGCAGGAAATACATGTCCCCTTCCTTGACCAACGTTGGCTTTATATGATTGAGAAAGTCAGACTTCAGAATTTCCTGCTTTACAGCTGTGGGGGGATTTTCAATGAACACATGGAATCTCTTTACCTCAAATGGGACTGTCAGCTTATATTTCTTTTCCAAGTTGGTCAGTTGGTTGTTTGGGGTGCAGGCCAATCGATCACCGGGGCCATTAAGTTAATTATAGCCACCACCTGGACAAACTCCAACACATGAATATCCTCCAATATTCAAGATAACGTGAAGATTTTATACAGTCTTCGCTGTGAATATTGACCCCAGACTTTCTAAAGCGGGGATGGTAATGTGAGCTGTGGGTGTATCGATTGCCAGGGTCATTAAGGCCGTACCAGGCGAATTATCGTGAACACTTCAGGTGTACAGTAGACCTACAGGGCGGCAGTACATATTCCCACACTCCGTAGTTTGATACAATACAAACCCAGGAGTTCATCCTGTCGCGCAGATCCGCACGGTCTACGTGGGAATGTAATATTACGTCTAGTGAAAGCTGTCAATCCATTTACAGAATGATCTGTAGAACTTCTGTGTTAGGATTTCCCTAACACGTCAGGAGCGTTTTACACAGAACAAGGAATATTCTAATGAGAAATCGAAATCTTGTTATGGCATTTTGATGTTCTTGATGCGGGGGATAGTAAACAACTGAAGTCCGACAACAGCAGACCCCTGGATCCTGTGATAGTGGAAGGGAAGAAAAACTCGTGGATTAATGTGGTAGGAGTAGAATGTTACACGTACATATTCTACAAAGAGGATGACCTGTGAACCTATTGTGTTGCTAAGATGGTGCAATACATAACGTCAGTCATGGATTTAAAGTGAATATTTATCAAGTCTTTTTAAACGTATCGGTGGTACTGCTCTTAGCCACTCACATTGTTAATCATTCCACATGTCAACAATCATGTTGAAGAAAAACTACTCCTCATTCGAGGTAAAACTTTTGCCCACTAGTTTATATCCATTACTGCCAGTGAAATTATACGAATATATACTTTAGATCGTGAGATCGAGATTATTGTGGATACATGTGTTAGATCACCTCTTAACCTTCCCTTCCCTTTTCGAAGCTCAAAGAATTCGATTTGTTTAAGTCGACTTTCGTATCATTTGTTTCTCAGTCCGGGAATCGACGTGATAGCTCGCTTTTGCACTTTTTCCATTCTGTCTGTCTTTCTTGTAGTAGGGTGACGAAAACTGAACATAATAATGAAGATGTGGACGCACCAGTGAGTGAGTTGTAAGGAGTGAGGATGATTTACCGAGACTTAAAATCACTACCTATGAATTCAAGAATCTTGTTCGCTCCTTTAAACAGCTTCTGTGCACTGCTTACTTGTCTGTTGGTCACCAAAGATGATGACGCCCAAGTCCTTTTCCTCATTTATGTTTTAGAGTTCAGTAGAATTCATAATGTTGCTTTCATTTTCAGTTTTACTACCGATATGTAAAACTTTGAACTTACCAGTATTAAAAATTCATTTGCCATCAGTTAGCCCAGTCTTGTCCGTTTGAGGCTGCAGACGATCAGTTTCTGTTGTAGATATATTTCCCAACTTTTAGTATCATCCGCCAGTATAAATATCATACAGTGAAGCCCATTTTCAGTATTATTGATATGTATGAGAAAGATAACCTGTCCCAAGACCGACCCCTGTGGTACACCACTTGTTACCTCTAGCTTGACCATTTATCACTAGGCTTTGTTTACGGTCAGTCAGCCAAAGTCCAAACCCTCGAAGGACAACCCTCATCTACACTATGTGACTCAACTCTTGTTAGTAATCTTTGATATGAAACTTTATCAAAACTTTTCGAAAATCTCAATGACATCGACTGCTCTGCTTTCAACACACGTGTTGATTATTTCATAAAAGAAATTAAGCAGATTTGTTAAACGAACGATTTCTTCGAAAACCTTCATGATAATCGTTTATTATTTATCATTACAGTCTTTTCCCGGGTGATGGTTCCCGTTAGTTGCTAACTACAGACGTTTAATTAATTGAACAGTAATTTCCCGCCTGTCATTTATCACCTTTTTCTAAATATCTGTTTTATATTAGGAAATTCCCATTCCTCTGGAATATTTCCTGTTGCAAGTGACTTACTGAAAAGAGTAACCAAATGTTTAGTTATCTCATTTTTTGCCCCATGTGTCCTCGAATCAAACTTATCTGAACCTGCTGTTTTACTTACTCCAATTCCAATTATCGCTGATCGTATACTTTCATCTGACATTTTAGTGTTGCAAAACGTTTCCCCGCTTAGCAATGGAAGTGGATTCGGGACATGAGTTGTATCCTCAATCATAAACACAGATGGAAAGAAAATCGTTTAGTCTTTGTCATGGCTTCGTTGTCATAAATCAAGTCACTTTTTTCTGTGATTAATGGCCCAGATGATAGAGTAATGACTCGCTTACTTCTCACGTAATCATGAAACTCTTTAGGGTTTGTTTTACTGTTTCCAGCACTACACGCTTCATATGAAACTGAAGTTTGCTTTAACGTGTAAGGGTATTAGATTCTTTACGCAACTTTACATAATTTAATCTGTCATGTTGGTTATTTGTCTCATTAAGTTTCTTATATGCTGCTTTCATAGACAATAAGGACTTCAGTATGTCACGGCTCCACCATTTCGGCTTCGTTTTGAAACGAGACCGTCTTACTCGCATTGACACATGTTCCCTCCGCTACTTTGAAAGTGTTACTGATTCTTTTCGAAGTTACATCCATTAACGATATCATCCCAGGTTTGCAGTGCGAAGACCACAAAATGTACATATTTAAAATCTGGTATTTTCTTAGTGACTATCGTGTTGACCAGCATTACAGGCTATAGTATATTGAACGTTACCTTAGTAATTTGCCGATGAACACTTGTACCAAACTTTTCTTCCACTTAATATTATGACAAGACTAAGTCTTATATGTTTTCATCGCGAGTAGAGTTCTCAAGTAATTATGACGCTATCAAGCAAATGGAGGTGGAACCCACGACCCATGCTACAGTAAAGAGATTCTACCATCTAACAGGTATATTAAAGTCTCGCTTTATGATCGAATATTTTTCATTACAAATTTCTCCTGATTAATCATTAGATATTTTTCATTACAAATTTCTCCTGATTGATCTTTAGTCTGCCTCTGGCGTCTGTGCTGGAGCCTCTAAACTAATCCTACAGTTATCTTCTTACTAAGCTTATACGTGATCAAAGTGCGCCTCATCAAGGAGCAACACACTATCGCCTGCTTTATTTACCTTATCAAAGTTCAGCATTGGTGTTGCCAGGTCGGGGTTACGGCCTGAGGGAAGCTATAAGCTGGATGACAGTATGGTTGAAAGACAGGAAACAGAGGAGGATCGTGTGAGGTTATGAATCTTGGTGGGCACTGGTGTGTCACCAGCAGGATCAGGAAATTTTGGTTGACGATACAAATGTAGGAAGGTGTCAGGTGAAGATTCTTCACTACAGTAGGAAAACCTTGAGATGTTACAACTATGGACAGTACAGTGGCAAATGTAATTTAGTACTGCTGAATGTGATGTGATCAGTATTGGGAGAGAAAACAGAGGTTGATTGAGTGTATCACCAGAACAACAACAACAACAACAACATACATATTGACAGATCAGCGCGTGGGACGTCTGAGCCAAACAATAGGCAAGGTGTGTGTACACGTGTGAGGTAAACACAGTACTTAGATGTTATGTCTTAATATTGTTGACATGAGAAGTGTGGTGAGTTGTACTGCAGATCTCTCTCTCTCTCTCTCTCTCTCTCTCTCTCTCTCTCTCTCTCTCTCTCTCTCTCTCTCTCTCTCTCTCTCTCTCGTGAGATCACATCTTGATTACGCAGTAGAGTTCTGGCCACCATACCACAGGGTCGACATAAACTCTAGAAAGCGTACACAGGAGGAGAACAGTGATTCCTGGCATTAGAAATCTTTCTCTGTGAAGGGAGTAAGGACATCAAATCTGCATTCTACAGGAAAGTGTAGAGTGACGGGTGATATGACTGAATTGGATGAGAGAGCTAAGTTGGGGAGACGTCATTAAAATACTCTGATTATCCAGTCAGCAAAGTGATCGTAGCTGTGGTCTTAAACATGATGGGTTTGATAACTATATAGGAAAGTATTGGCTTGAAAACCGAGATGTTGGTGAGTGGAATACGTTACCAGATCGTAAGTGTCAAAACTCGGGAAAACTGAACACTTCAAGTACAGACTGGATGGCTGGCTTCGTGAGCGTGAGTGGGAGGTTGTGATGAGCTGTCTTCCTCTGGGTCAGCGAGACCAGTGCAGTGCCCTTATGTTCGTTCGTCCGTGTTACCTACACATGTGTACGTGGTACTTGTGTCCAGGGTGTACTTATGAACACAGCGGGAAAACGTTTCATTTCTGAGCCACTGTTGTTCACGGTTACCTTCTGACCTTTTGTGATGGTGGACGGAAGTGGGTAACTCTCTGTTGTAGTAATATTGAACTAACTTACTAGATAAACAACGTGTGTGTGTGTGTGTGTGTGTGTGTTTGTGTGTGTGTGTGCAAACAATTACCACGTCCAGGTTGCCACGGGCTCTTGTCATTAACAATCCGCTCTTGGATGTGCCATTACTGGCACAGGTCGGGCCCAAGTGTCGTGGCTTCGTGGGGCTGGATGTATGTATTGTATAAGATGTATCAACATGACACCTTGAGGTTTATATAGTGTATAAACATTTTAGTTTCCGTTTTCTTTCCTGTTATGTACCTTTTAATATTATGACAAACAAAAAAATGAAGCTTAACTAAACATTCATTTGTCATGATTTCTCTTAGATATTTGTATATATTTAATGCCTCAAACGTAATTTGTTTCCAGGGTAAGGTAAACTAGGCTGTATATGATGCATGGAGCTTAACACTTCAGAACTCTTTGCTGTAGATGATAACCGTTCTGAACGTAATTAAGACAACGTTTGTATCAGATTAGGTTAGGTTAGGTTAGTTGACGTTAGGTTAGGATAGGTTAGGTTAGGTTAGGTTAGGTTAGGTTAGGTTAGGTTAGGTTAGGTTAGGTTAGTTTACGTTAGGTTAGCTCACGTTAGGTCAGGTTAGGTTAGGTTAGGTTAGTTTACGTAAGGTTAGGTTAGGTTAGGCTGCGTTAGGTTAGGATGAATTAGTTGTTAAGTTTTGATGATGATTGAAGGTAGTTATCCCTTGACCTGGTTAGGTTTGGACCAGAATTCACGATACAGTGATCTGATTGTGTTGCTAAACAGTGTTGGATCCACAGACCACTGTAGACCCCACTTTGACCCCCAGGGACCACTGTAGATCCCATGCTGACCCCAGCGCCTCCCCAGGGACTAGCATAGACCCTACACTGAGCCAGGACGTCACCAGGGGACATTATAGACCCCACACTGACCCCAGCACCTCCCCAGGGACCACCATACACCCCACACTGACCCCAGCACCTTCCCAGAGACCACCATAGATCCTATGCTGACCCCAGCACTTACCCAGGGACTACCATAGACCCCCACGCTGACCACAGAACCTCCACAGGGACTGCCATAGATCTCGTACTGATCCCAGGGACTATCATAGACCCCACACTGATCCCAGAGACTACCACAGACCCTAGACTGATCCCAGGGACTACCATAGACGCCAAGCTTACCCTGGGAACTATCATAGACCCCATGCTAAACCCAGGGACTACCATAGACCCCAAACATCCCAAGGACTACCATAGACCCCAGACTGACCCTAAGAACTATCATAAACTCCACACTGATCCCAGGGGCTATCATAGACCCCAGACTGATCCCAGGGACTACCATAGACCCCATGCTGACCCTAGGAACTATCATAGACCCCAAACTGATCCCATGGACTATCATAGACCCCCAGACAAACCTCAGGGACCACTGTAGACCCCATACTGAGTCCAAAGACCACCATAGACCCCACACTGACCTCAGGGATCACCGTAGACTCCACCCTGATCCCAGAAACCACCGTATACCTCACACTGATCACAGGAACCACCGCAGACCCCACACGGACCACAGGGACAACTGTAGACCCCATTCTGACAACAGAGACCACCGTAGACCCTATAAGGACCGAGGGTCTACCGAGACCTCATACTGTCCCCAGGGACCACCATAGACCCCATAATGAGGCCAGGGACCACCGTAGACCCCATAATGAGGCCAAGGACCACCGGAGACCCCATAATGAGGCCAGGGACCACCGGAGACCCCATATTGACGCTAGGAACCACTATAGACCCCATAATGCCCCCAGGGCCTACACTAAACCCAGGCCCACCGTAGACCACATACTGACCCCAGGGACCACCGTAGATCACATACTGACCCCAGAGACCACTATCATAGACCCCACGCTGACCATAGGGACCACGGGGACCACCGAAGACCCCATGCTGACCCTAAGGACCACCGTAGACCCCACGTTGACCCTAAGGACCACAGTAGATCTCATACTGACTCCAAGAACCACCGTAGGACCCACACTGACTCAAGGTCCACCGTATATCCCACACTGATCCCAGGGACCTACGTAGATCCCACGATGATCCCAAGGGTCAACGTGAACCCCACACTGACTCAAGGACCACCCCAGGGACTTCCATAGGTACCACATTGGTAATGAGGACCACCATAAACCTCCCATTAATGCCTGGGACTACTGAAGACCACACTGGTCCCAGGGACCACCATAGAATCCACATTGATCCTAGGGACCACCATAGACCCCACAATGGTCCCAAGAACCACCATAGGCCCCACACTGGTCCGATGGACCATTATAGATCCCACACTGGTCCCTTGGACCTCCATAGACCCTACACTGTTCCCGGGGACCACCATAGACTTCACACGTGTCCCAGGGACAACCATAGACCCCAATGTACTCCACACTGGTCCTAGGGACCATCATAGACCCTACAATGGTCTTGGGGATCACCATATACCCCACACTGGTCTCTGGGACCACCATAGAGCCCACCCTCGTAGTCCCAGGTTACAAGGGGAACTTTGAGGCGTGTGGTCCCACGTTCCCCCAGGCTGCGTTGCCCTGGCATAGCTGACCTCTGACCCGGCTGGCGCGAGGGCCATCTCAAGTGTGGCAGTGACGGAGGATCTTTGTGGCTGTGGAGGGGCAAGGAGAGTGTTGGTGGATGGGGGCTGTTGGCCAGGGAGACGGAGGCCTGGGGAACAGTCTACAGGTGTGTGTAGAGAGTGCCAGTCAGACGGTGTTGGAGGAGTACTGGGGGTTGGCTAAAGTGCTGTTGGTGGAGAGGGTTCCTCCCTCAAGCCTGCTGGTGTTGGTGGAGAGGCTTCCTCCCTCAACTAGTGGTGTTGGCGGACCAGAGACCTTGTGTTGGGACTAAAGATTTTGGGAAACAGGTGCAAAGTTGGGATATATATGGTAAAGTGTTGGGGTAGAGGGAGGGAGGGATGAGTGTCGACACATGCCTGGGCTACCCCCAGTGATCAGGTTCATGGTGTGATGTGGTGCAGTGAGGCAATGATCCAGCCACTCGTAGTGTGGAGTGGTGGTGCCCTGGTCTCATACACAAAGATTATAATCATTCTGTGAGGACGTCTTGAAAGCGGCAGTTATGTCTAATGATTGTGCTTACCTTCCACTAGGTTGCTTGGGAACCAGATTGGTAAATGTTCATAGATGCAGCCAGCAATGTTTGGCTCGTAAGCCTAATAGCAAGAAATATAGAGAATTACGAAGCTGTGTGTTCGGAAATTTGATACATAACTTTCTTTGCTGGTCTGTACCCTGGGTGAGGAACGTTGTTTGATTCACACGAGTCACACAGAGAGAATCACATCGTCCCAAGATGCTGGACAGTGTATATATCTGATCATGTAGCCATGTCCTGTGTTGTGATCCTCTCTCCCAGTTCTGTGGCAGAATCATTCGTAGACACCTTATAGAAGAGCACATTGTTCTCCTTTGCGTTTGGTCACCTGTGCTGGGAACTTGAGCGTTTTCTCTGTACATTGATAGAGAAGTAAAACTTTAGATTACTCAGTTGATATCTTAATGCAGAAAGAGAAGTTGTGGGTCTCTCGGGCAGAATGGAGTGTCCTCGTGTATGGTAACCCTATACAGCCCCAGATGATAACCATTGTGTTGGAGCAGGTCATGGTAAGGGATCTCTGTACGTATGACTGCTACAGCTGTGGGTAGGTTTGCCTCAGTATGGGAGAGTGATGGCTCAGTATTGTTGATGCCAGTGTCAATTTTTTTTCTTCATTTTTTGCTGCCACAAGATGACTTATACCATGGTAATCATACTGTGCAGGTGTGTCTATGTTTGAGGCGTATTGCAGGTGTATTTCGTTGGGTATGTTGTGTTATTATACAGTGGACTTGTAGTTGTTACGGTGAATGTTAAAGGGAAAGTGTAGCATGTGGTATGGTGTATTGTGTTATGATTATGGTGCCTGGTGTATAGTGTAGAGGGTATAGTGCAGAGGGTATGGTGTCTGGGTATATTGTATGGCGTGTGGTGTATGGTATATAATGTATGGTGTATTGTGTTGTGAGTATGATGTCAGGTTGTGGAGTAACGTGTATACAAAGGAATTCCAACAGAAACAGACTCCTGTGTCCCTCCTAGGAAGTTTGTGATTGGTAAAAGTTAGAATGATGCGCAAGTCATTCAGAGAGATATATATATATATAACCTGAATAAAAACTCACAAATAACGTAAGTCGTGGACTTGAAGCTAGATGTAATCAAGTTTTTTCTTCAATGTATAGACGTATCTATAGTTTTGCTCTTCCGTCACTCTAATTAGTCATTCGTTCCGTATGTTAACAATCCTGTTGAAGAAAAAGTGTTTCGCCTCTTTCGAAGTAAAACGTTTCTCTTCGAGTTTGTATCCATTACTGCGAGTGAAATGAGTCGAATTAAGTCTCAACTATCTTGATATATGGAGCAAGACAAAGACATAATTTTTAGGGGGTCTTGTGTCTGGTGTAGGGGATCTTGTGTCTGGTGTAGGGGGTCTTGTGTCTGGTGAAGGGGTCTTGTGTCTGGTGAAGGGGTCTTGTGTCTGGTGTAGGGGGTCTTGTGTCTGGTGTAGGGGGTCTTGTGTCTGGTGAAGGGGTCTTGCGTCTGGTGTGGGGGGTCTTGTGTCTGGTGTAGGGGTCTTGTGTGTGTGGTGTAGGGGTCTTGTGTCTGGTGTAGGGGGTCTTTTGTCTGGTGTAGGGGCCTTGCTTCTGGTGTAGAGGTCTTGTGTCTGGTGTAGGGGGTCTTTTGTCTGGTGTAGGGGGTGCGGCGTATGGTGGGTCCCTTGGGTCATGATGGCCCCTCAAGGCTTGACGAAGACCACAGCCCCGGTGTGAGGTGTCCCCCTTCCCCATATCCCTCCCTTACCTCCTCCTCCCGGCCCGTGAATGGGGCCTCTGTCCCTCCAGGCAGGGGTTAGGGCTAGCATAACTCGACCACGCTGCCCCCAGGGTTACGCCTCTTGACCACCATCACCTTTCCCCCCCACCTCTTCCCCCTCTTTCCCAGTACCCAGCTAGTCTAATGAAAACATGACGATTCGTATTTAAGACTGAATTGTAACAGGTCTCGTTTATTCCAGTTTTATCAAGGCATTTACGTTCAGATAAAAGAGACTTGTGTCCCAAGTGAATTCGAGAATGGCTTGAAAACAGCTGCTTCTGAAACGATGTGATTTATACATATTGTAAACTTTGCTCTTAATTCTCAAGTGTGATGGATCAGGGAGGCCTACATATGGCGTTATAAATCATCAGTATATATATATCTCCAGCCAATAAACCGGGTGAAGGATGTGTGTAAGTGGTTTGTGTGGCTGTACCTGATCCGGCCAGTGGAATGAGGAGCGAAGTGGATGATGGAGAGCGAGATCATACCGTAACGTGAGCGAGCGCTGCCTTCCATGCTATCCCATCATCCGTTCTGGAGGTGACCTCTTGTGGTGATTCCTTGAAGATGAACCCTGAACATCATTTTGAGTTCACGACTCTAGTTGATATATAAAGATTGTCTACAGTAATTCTTGCTGTGCTGTTTTTGTAAACATGAAAAGACAGTTGGGAATTGGATTTGGCTGGACTCGCTTAAGGTATTGTTCGTGTTGAAGGTTCTTGGTCTGAGTTTGTAATTGATCTTGTCTCATACATGCACTTCAACGCCCATCACCTGTTGAGAGGGAGCTGTGCTGCCCAGACTCTTAATCTTTTCCCGTGCACCGTATGCAGCCTAGCTTAGCCTGTAGCTTGGCATGTAAAGTATGTTCCAAGCCTAGTCTGGCGTGCACCGTATGTAGCCTAGCTTAGCCTGTAGCTTGGCATGTAAAGTATGTTGCAAGCCTAGTCTGGCGTGCACCGTATATAGTCAAGTGTAGCCTGTTGCCTGTGCATACCTTACGTAGCCAAGTCTAGCCTGTGTCCTGGCGTGTACCAAGCATAGCATTATTACAGCGTGTTTCGTACGCACTCAAACGTATTTTGTCTCCTTGCTCCACCCCAGCGTACACTGTGTGCGCCAAAACCTAATTGTTTACCATATGTGGACAGGCCAGCGTCTGTCCTACCATGTAAGCGTGGCGTAATTTACTTCAGGTGAATTTAAATCTGCTTTGGTCTGATCTCCACCGAGTTTGATAGAACTGAATACAAACCAGACAGTCTCTGACCTGATTTGACCTCGCCCAGTACGCTTCACCTTCGCGCAGGACAATTTCGCGAGAAAAGTTTTTCGCAAGACATATATTTCGCGCGACTCGGAGACCATTTTCGTATGAGGGTCACAAGCATAGTGGACATAATTTTATGTATTTTGATGTAATGTTTCTCATTCTTTGTTAGATATAACTGCTCAAATTTTAATGCAGAGTGAGTGTAATTTCATTCTGGTTACTATCAAATTCGAGAAACTTTATTTTTAGATTTTACTCCCCTTCTCCAGTCATGCTTATATCTGGTAGAATGTAGAATGAATTACTCGAAATATATCGTTCGTCATAGGTTTAGAGACAGGAATCAGATTAGGCAGGACGTTGGACGGAAGCCAACTTGAATCTTTGGTGAGTAAGATGTCTCTCCAGAGGAGCAAGATGGAGTGTGGTTAGGTGAGGACAGGGTTGGCTTGTGTGGGATGACAGTGCACAGGGGGGTGTTGGTCGACAGGGTTGGTCGGCAGGGACACCGGGTATTGATCATTCGAGAAAGAAAGGGAGAGTTATGGTGGGCGTGGGTCACATGGAAGTAGGGTATGGGGGTAGTGTAGGGGGCGCTGGTCACGTGTGAGTGAGGAGGGGCGTGGGGCAGTACCCTGAGCGGCGTGGTCCCCGGCAGGTTAGGTTACGTAAAGGTGAGGCAGTACAGCCCGGGATCACCCCGCCCGCCCGCCCTCACCGGTACCACAAGTCCTGGCCAGGCTGGCTCCCTGCTGTGGCAGACACACCACTACCTTTAATGTATGTCCCTACAACGATTATGATAATATATTACGAAACGCACGAATCCATTCCCGATGTGGGTGTTGTATATTTACTGAACGGACGAACACAGTGTCGGTGCGATTTTTTAATGTTTTAAATTAGCAGTTCCAGTGTATTTGTGTAAGACAGCGAAGGTTAGCACTAAAAAAGGGGCATTATCATGTACAATTTTCTGCTCTTGCATGAATAGAGTCTTCGTGGCTTCGGTTGGTAAAGCAAATTGCTCACAGGACAGGTTCAGTTTTTATCCACCCGATTTTTTATTCATCTCCC
This sequence comes from Panulirus ornatus, assembly GCF_036320965.1. NCBI lineage: Eukaryota > Metazoa > Arthropoda > Malacostraca > Decapoda > Palinuridae > Panulirus > Panulirus ornatus. Next base: position 31,968,211 of record NC_092279.1, read on the forward strand.
TAAGTGCTGAGTATCACTGTTATTGATTGTTTCACAGCCAATGTAAATATCAGTCTAACTGTTATACTTTATCCTTACATTTTGGATATTTTACAAAGGATGATCACAGTTGTGTGCGATGACAGCGTCCACTGCGCAAATGGGGTGTTGCCGGAAAGGCTTGCAAGTGGAAATGCCGTGAGCGAGAAATCCTCGGCGGACAGAATGGAGCACAACATCGACAGGGACTTTCTAACCCCTGTAGTAGCTCACGTTACCCTGCTACCGTGTGGAGCGAACCCTTGCGGTAGCAAGAACCTCATGAAAAGGGAACCTGGGCTTGCATAACTATCTTCGTTCTCAGAAACTGGTTCATCTTTCCTTTTAACTGTCCTTAATTTTAATTCTTTAGAAATATCAGTGGTCATGATAGCCTAGGATCCTTTAGACCTGGAAGTGTATATGCTGTGCTAAGGAAAATTACTTGGGAATTTCTTGTTGATTAGCTAACGGATAAGAGAAACTTGATCTTATTAAGGAAGTGTCGAGAATGTCTTTGAGATTGACAATGACTTTTGAAACTTCATATTATTAAAGAGGTATCAGCAACGGCCACCTGATATTGTCCATCAGTTTGTGAAATGAATTTTTGTTTTCTCTGTTTACATACTGATTTTGCATTGTGGTAAAGTTTAAAAAGCAAGGCTTGTATAGTTTTTGTTACGATCTTACATGATTAGCATGATGTTATATTATTATTGTTCTCAGTAGCTCACACGACGCTAGACGAACAGGTATTTCCTGAAGGTGATGAAGGATATCCTATGTCGTATATCGACCACCACAGGAAAGATGTGGCTGCATTTTGTGTTTGAAGAAACGTATCTTCATATATGATCTTGGTAGTTTGTATAATCAAATTTTAATTTCGGTTGCTCTGTAGTCCTTTTGCAAGGGTATATATATATATATATATATATATATATATATATATATATATATATATATATATATATATATATATATGTATATAAGTTAGTTTTGGAAAGGGAAAAAATCATGGCACTAGAGTCCACTACAAACGGGTAACATATATGACTATCATTAACATATAAAAAGTCTCTGACTTTAGGTGGATGAGAACTGTGATTTGATACAAACCGTGAAAGATGGCCATCGTGGAGAGAGCCAGTATACCGTAATTCTTCAACGTTGGAACTTTCATAACACGTATGTTATTTGTGCACGTATGTTTACAAAAGCTTGTTGAGTACAGTTGCCACTCGCTAAGATATATTTTTATAGTTTTCCATTTAGCAGCTTAAGTAGTGACAAGTGTCATACTTCGTCATAAGCTTAATTAGAGATTAATGATACAGCCTACTGCTGTATGTGCAAATACATACAATTATTGATGTTAGCCAACTCTTCTACGTTACTTGAACTAGGAATTATTAGTACTATGTTAAGTTTTGCATAGAGAAGCTGGAATTGTTAATAACTGCTTTGGCTATACTTTAATCTGTAGCTTATGCAAGTTTTATTTTATACGTAACTAGTTAGCCCTGGGAACCTAGGGTAGCAGAGTGAGGGTAGCCGGTGGCCCTTTTGTTTGTGGCGTTGGTTGAAGTTGTTGACTTTGCCTCATATGGTTTTTGGTTTGTGTTCGGCTGTTTATCCCTCTCTTTGTGTTTCTTGAACAGAACGTCTGTAGATATTTGGAGATTTGTAATAGTCTGTCCATGACTAGTCTTGAATTTATGTAATACAGAATGACTGTAGATGTCTTAGAATATGAGGACAGCGTGAGGGAGAGCTGTGTTTACTTGAGAGCGGATGTCATCTTAATGATATATGGAGGTGTTGATTTATTTTTTTTCTTTTTATAATCTTTATCTTGATTCTAACAGCCATGATTAAGGAAGTCGATAACCCACAAACTGTAGGAGTGTCTTCCTCTTGAAGTTGTATGAATATACCTCAGCCATTCTTTAATGTAGAATTGCAAGTTTTCCGAGGGCAGTAGTTATCATATACCGTCGTAGTCATTTTAACAACATATGGAAGAGTTGCAGTGTAGGGTTGGTGGCTGATGTGTTTACAATTGGTTACTGCTGGGATTTCAGTTTTAATTAACGATCATGTCATATTTGACAATTTAGATTATTTTTTTGTTCATGTAACACCTTTTATACTCCTACAAAATGAACATACTGTCTAATAGATAATAACGTACAGCCAGATATGTAATTATAACTACGGTCCTTCACTTACATTTCGCTACGACTTGCACGACTTGAAAGTTCAGCATTATAACGTAATCTGAAGGATCACCTTAACCTTCTGTCAAGGTCACTATCCAAGAGCTGGGCTGACCTTTCAAGCCTCTGATTTAATGGAATAATTGTAGGTATAAATTGCCATGAAATATATCATTGATTTTGATTGTCTCGGATCATTTTCCAGCTTTGCTGATGATGGGTTTTGATTGATAACATTCATAAAATGTGTGTAGTTAATATTTGCTGTGACGGTGCACGTCAAGTTACCTCCACCCACATCCTCTGCACTCCGCCTGATCCCCCCCCCACCTTACAGCCAACACAGTCCCCCATGTTGCGCCTTGGTCCCCCCACCCAGTCCCTCACGTTGCGCCAGGGTCCCCCCTACGTTTTGTGGGAGAAAGAGGCGTGGCCGGAGAGATGAAAGTGTGTGTGTGTGTGTGTGTGTGTGTGTGTGTGTGTGTGTGATTACTATTTGTGTGTTACGGGGAGAGTTTTACACTCGTGTTGCCCCGTCTCTTAACCTTCACTGTGTGTGTGTGTGTGTGTGTGTGTGTGTGTGTGTGTGTGTGTGTGTGTGTGATTACCATTTGTGTTTTACGAAGAGAGTTTTACATTCTTGTTGCCCCTTGTCTCAGACTTCATTTTGTGTGTGTGTGTGTGTGTGTGTGTGTGTGTGTGTGTGTGTGTGTGTGTGTGTGCTCACAGCCTCTCATGGCCAGCCAGCCTCGGATGGAGAGATTGCATTTACACGATGAATTGACGTTTTTGTTTTGTGAGTTAAAAGATACTAGGACATTGCGTCTGTAGGCGCCATGTGTTGCATGGTACGGTAATGGTTGACTTACACTAAGTAATGGAAGCACAGTACAGTCATGTTTATGTGCAGAAATCGATGATGTTTGTATGTACGAAATTCGATACATGAGAAGGACAGACAACAGACATGACGGTTCATAAAGAGGTTACTATGTTTCTGCTTAACATGATTGTAAACGATACAAAATTAGATTGGTTATCTCGTCAATATCCCAGTATTTTCCACGCTCACAAAATAGATTTTCCTCATCATGCTTTGTAGAGTTAGGAGAAACTGATAAGAGGTGAGCTACCTAGAACTCATGGTTAGGGTCCTCAAACCTACAAGCGATGCCTAGCTTTGCTTTGCAAGATTTTGATTTTGTGTTATGTTTCTGGATGATCAGGTTACGTCTCTGGTGAAAATGTTAAACTTGGTGACCAAACATCGTAGATAATGTGAAATATATTACACTGAAATGCCCCCGAACTTCTCACCGGAATACCAAAAATTCGTACCATTCATTGTACGCGTCTTGTGGGGTGTGACAACGGAAAAGAGAAATCTTGTATTGCATGAGTTTTGATTTTGTACAGAGCAAATATAACTGTCGCAAACAATTGGTATGCCTTACTGGCTTGATATGTACATTGACTGGTCAATACTTTGCGTGTAAACTAAAATTTTTTGTTGGATATATTAAGTCAGCAACTCATTCAGTCTTACCTTATATTGAACTGTTAATTGTGTATAACTTTTATATTTAGTTTTTGTCTGGCTTTTTATATGTTATTGGCAGTGGTATATTTAGCGCAGTTGGTTCGAATCGTTATCATGTGTAAACAGTAGCATACTTGATGACTCCGTTGAACAATGAATCCGTTGAACACTACATAGTATGATAAGCTACTGGTTGCAAGGAAAGTGATTCAGTCTGTGATACAAGGCAGGTAGTTGGTTTGACAGTAAACTGTCTTGTGGGGGTCTCCGTCTCCAGTGGGAGGCTCTCCACTGACTACGACCATACTACCTTGGATCACGACAGTATACGGCACTTTGAGTAAGAAGATACGACGTCGGAACACGAACGAACGACCTTCGAGTGCGGCGAGTACGACTCTCACATATGACACTTTGACATTTCACCTGACCCTTGAGGTCATAGGCCAGGTCATCGCACCTAAGGTCATACTGAAAGGTCTTACCATCATGGCTGAAGGTCATACTGAAAGGTCTTACCATCATGGCTGAAGGTCATACTGAAAGGTCTTACCATCATGGCTGAAGGGTCTTAAGGTCTTGATGATGTAGGGGTGAACGTGGCAACACCTCCTGATGTCTTTGTATTTCATGTTCTTTGTATCTATTACACATCTCACTCCTTCTGCCTACCTTCATTATATATTTCTTTTCATCTTTCTGTGTCACGATTCGCTGTCTGTATATGAACTAATTATGACTTCCCTTGCAGAAAGCACCATTGTCCGTACTTTGATATTCAAGAACATATTTCAGACTTGGTGAACGCTTCATTTCTTGTATGTTAAGTTTTATGAACCTCACGAAGCCTCTTGAACTCCTCTCTCCACTTAGGGAAGATTTTAGTGGCTTTATCACAGCCACTCAGGCTTAACTGTCCATATTTAGTGCATGTTATTGTATTGTCTACATTACCTGTGCACTTTCCCCTCGTGCGCCTCACCTTGAGGAGTCGCCAGGGCAGGTGCTGAGAAATTAACTTGTTTACCTTGAGGGAAAATTGTCTTTTTATATTTAAACTGCGATATTATGTAATGACGGCGGACATGTGGTTTAGAATTCCTCTGGTTGTGTACTTGCTCTACGGTTAAGAGAGAATGTTCTCGACTTATACGGGAATGCGTATCTGAGAACTTAGTCACACACCTCCCTACTTGACCATACATCTTGTGAACGTTGATTGTAGATATGTCTTGGAACCATCTACCTGAACCACAGGAGGAGTCTGGGTTTCTCTCGTAATGGTATTTGTAAAGATATGCCACACAACTAACCTTGGCAAGGACTGCTGTGAGTTACAGCCCGTTCTACAGTGTGCCATTACTGGCACAGGTCGGAGTGCATGTGCTGAGGTGACATTTCTGGTATAGGACGACCCGTGTGGAAGTGTAGTGGAGTGGCTTCGTGTAGGAAGCTGTGTGTGCTGTGTAAAATGTGATTTTTTGCTTCATTCCCCCAAAAATGAGCTGTGCAAATTTTCCTTTTTCTAGCTGTTATGCGCAATGTAGAGTTACTAGCTAAGCACCACAGAAATAGATTGATTTAATATTACTCAGTTGCGTGTCTGGGTCCACATAGGATTTTTATTAATTGTCCGAGTCTTTTAAGTTATTTTGAGGATTCGTACAATTGATTAGTTTTATTTTTTGACATAAACCTCTTAATGATCATTATTATTATTATTATTGTTATTATTATTATTATTATTATTGTTGTTGTTGTTTTTTGTTGGTTACTATTATTATTATTATTATTATTATTATTATTATTATTATTATTATTATTGTTATTATTATTTTATCATCATTATCATTATAGGAAATTAAATTGTTAGTGAAAGAGCAAAGAGTTGTCTGGACGGTATGGGAAAAAGTGCGAGTGACTGGGAGTAGTACAGGAGAATGTGGCAGGAGGTCAAGAGAAAAGGACGAAAGTTGAGGGGAGGGCGGATGAGAGACAGTGAGAGAGTATGGATAAACTTTAGAGAGATTAAGGAAATGTTTTTGAAGGAGGTGAATATTGTGAGGACAACCGAACAAATACGGATGAGAGGAAGCTGAGCAGATGAAGAAGAGGTGAAGTGTAGTTTGAATGGCTGTTGAATATGTTACAAGATAAGGATGGTTGATGTGTTGTGCTTGAGATGAAGTGGCAAGTGGAGTAAGAGAGTTGTGGAGAATGGTTTGGTGAACAGAGGGAAGAACCTTGTGTGAGATGAAGTGTGCAGATCGGCAGGAGTGGATGAAATTAAATTGGGTTCCTCGAGAAAGGGGATGATAGTGTTGTTGAAGGGTAGTCAGGCTGTTCAACGTTTGTGTGGCTCAAGGTGAAGTTCATAACGATAGACAGAATGCAAAGCAAGAAAGGCAAAAGGTGATGCTCGAATTACAAAGGTATAGATATGTTGAGTTTACCTTGTGAGATGTATGGCAGAGATGTGATGGAAAAGGTGGTGCATGCACGGCATAATGTGGCCTCAGGAGAAGCAGAGGATGTGAGGACCTGGTGTTTACTTTGAAGAATTTTGGTAAGAAATATTCAGAACATATATGAGTCTGGGGAACGTTTATGACAGGGTTGACTGAAATACCTTGTTCAAGATGACACGAAAATGTAGGAAGAATGAAAAGTTACTGAAGGTAGTGAGTCGTTTATACTGGGAGATGGATACATACAGTACGACCAGGAAGGGAGGAGGGTGAATGGGTTTGTGGAGAGGATTTGTGATGTCACCGTAATTGTTCAATCTGTTCATAGACAGCGTGGTGAGGTTGGTGACTACAAATGTTGTAGGACGAGAGGGCCGGTCTGCTGTGTGTGTGTGTGTGTGTGTGTCTGTGTGTGTGTGTGTGTCTGTGTCTGTGTGTGTGTATATAGAGGGGGGTGAGGAGAGGCAGGTTGATCAATTCGTCTTTGCAGAAGACACAGCTTCGGTGGCAAGACTTCAGACGGAGAGAAACTGCAGAGGCTGGTGACACTGGGGGAGTACGTCTGAGGACGAGGTTGAGAGTAAATGAGAACTAATGTAACGAGATACATTATTGTGATCAGACCAGATGGTTGAAAGTAAGTTTAAATGGGGAGGACCTGGGTAAGTGGAGAGCTGTATACACCGGGGAGTGGACGTGAATGAAGGGGGGAGCTATGGGGCCTGGAGAAGGGGGGCCACATTAAGAAAGAGAGATTATTGTGTTAGGAAGAAATGGATGTTGTAAGTATTCCCTGTAGTATTGTCTGGAGGTCAGTCTTTGTATATGATTGGAGGAGAAAGGAGGATGTATGCTTTGCAAATGAAATGTTTAAGGTCTGAATGTGATGTGAGATGGGTTGATCGCGTAAAGAATGATAGCATAAGAGAGAAACTGGTGGTAAATACAGTCGTGTTTGATAGTTGAGCATAGTGTGTTGAACAGGTCTAAACATATGGTAGGGTTGAGCACGGAAAGACAGATGAAGGGGATTTATAAGTCAGAAGTGGAGGGAGCAAGCGGGAAGGCAGATCAAGGATGGAGTGAATGGTATTTAGGATATCGGGTCCTAAACATTCAGTAGGATGAGAGACTTGCCTGTTATAGAATGAGTCGGACAGACGAGGTATATGGGGGTCGATGTGCAGTCAGTAAGCTGAACCGAGACATACATGAAGATGTCAAAGTAAACCTTTGAATATTCTGTACAGCCTGACTGTGGATGGTAAGACCTGATTACTACACAATATATATATATATATATATATATATATATATATATATATATATATATATATATATATATATGTGTGTGTGTGTGTGTGTGTGTGTGTGTGTACGGAAACAGCGTGGGCAGATTACATGTCCCAGCCAAGGCCATCTTGGATGAAAGCTTTAAAAGTTATTGGAAATGAAAGTAGATGTGGATCATGGCTCGGCAGGTGTGTGTGTGTGTGTGTGTGTGTGTGTGTGTGTGTGTACACCTGACTCGTGAAGTATGAGATTCTGGAAATTAGGAAAGACGGAAGAGAATTCCAGCTAGAAAGTGGATGTGTTCAGATTAGACGTTGTTCAGCTGTTGCGGACGCTATTACCTCGAGAAAGTGGGATAAGTTGTTAAGTCGTAAGAAAAAACGATATTTTAGTCGTAATGTTGACATTATCAACATCGTGCAAGTATAGTGTCCTACCCATTCCAACGTCCAGTAATCACAGACGTAAGAAACACCAACTGGTGTTGACACCTTGACAACAGAACCGGCCAGGGCTGAGTGAGGCCTTGTAAGATCCCTCTCAAGATGTCTTCTTATACCGTCTGGACCTGAGCGACGCACGCAAGTTATGCCGACCACAATGACGTGCGATGCCAGACTGCAGGAATACCCACATTATTATTTTTCATTTTAGTAGAATTTGTATATTTTGTTCAAGTTGGGTTGAGTTGAGGGGTTAACCGAACTGAAATTTTTCGAAATGATTTTCTGACTTTTTCAGATAGGTACAGACTGAGTACAACCTTGAGTTACGGTGTTGTGACATTGTTTACGTTGGTGTAGGAGAGAGCGAGGCTGGCGTGAGTAAGTGTAGCCTCTACAGGGATTGTGTTTGAGAAGCTTTTCATTATTGGTTACATATATCACGACATGCTCTTCACCCTACCTCTTGGTTACAGCAAAATAGGAGGTTGCTTAGTGTAGGGGAAATATGTAATATTTTTATACAGTTATCGAGAAAACAGAGGTTATTATCGCTCAGAAGGCTAGACTGTATCGCCGACTTCATCCACATCCTGTGATTGATTATAATAGTCGTGTTCACTTACAATAACGAAGCTTTTATTGATGTAGAGGACGGACCCGTGTCAGGCTTAACGCCATGTAAGTCTTGGGACATAGTTTGGAGCCTGGCCTCATTATATTTACATGTTGATTAGAGACGAAGCTGTTATAAGCCCGCGCCACCCCAGACTTGGTAAGTTATCAGCGGACAACATTCTGGGCGAATTTAACACTCATGGTTTTGGAGATAACTGAGTGGGACATGGGTATGACATGTGCTGGGGACAGAGGACAGGACAGAGATCTGGTGAATATGATGAAAATTTTAAGGGCAGGATGTCAGTATGACGGTGGGCCCCTGCCAGGCAAGCCGCTTGATCTGTCAAATCGATGTCTGTGGATCCATGTTGTAGTGTGTCATAATGCACCACACTTAAGGTGTGAAATATGTGTAACCGTAGCATGTTCTGTCCTGTTATTCACATGATGACAAAGTTGCAGTAGGTAGATAAGTGTTACATTTTGTAATTTTAAATGGTTACTTCATCTAGCATGGGTGAAAGGGATATTTCTTCCATCTCGGACATGTACAGCAACTGGTAAACACAAGAAATCCTCAGAATATAAACACAAGTGTCGGGGGTAAACTGGGCAGGTTTGTGAAGATCCTACGGTAGACACGTAGCTATTCTCTCAGGGAATCCTGCAGTTTGGCTTAATAGATTGTTGTGTATTTCGCGTGTGGATAGATTATTATAACTGGCGCGCTGGTAGTTGTTAGTACAGATGCGCAGCTGGGAATTACAAGTATGTAGTTACATTTGTTCCACAAGATACTCATATATAGAGTTTAAAAAATCCTGAAATGGAAAGTTAGATTTTTCGAACATTTACGAGAAGGATAGGTGCAGGAGGGAGGGGGGGGGGGGTTGGCTGAGCAGGAAGGGGAAAATAGGAAGACGGAAAACAGCCCAGTCAAGGTTGTCGAGCCGGCGGGAAAGTGGGCCAATTTCTCGGCCTCTTGCATGGCCTGGTGACTGACTGTTGGGGAGGTAGTGGCGCGTGCGCATGAGCGTCTGTGCCTGTATAACGGTGCATTCTCTTTATGAAAAGAAAAAAAAATATAATTACGTATGCTTCCTACATTCATGATTTCTAGAGGCGTCAGTACGGGTTAAGATGCGAGTTGTTAAGTTCCAGGAATACTGGTGAGGCGCAGTTAGCGCCGTGTTGACAGCGTGAGGAGTGAGGGAGAGCGATAGCTGGCAATGATCATGTGTAGGCAGCCGGTGGTGGCTGGCAGCTCGTGACAACCGCTGGGACCCCAGCAACACCTCAGGTGACCTCGCATCACGACCTGCTCGGCTCCTGCAGGTCTTTCATTCCCATGGTATCCGCTGCAGGTCACGGGAGGTGAAGCCGACGCAGGATGAGGCGATCATATCAGGCGACGTTCACCCTACTGGTGTGGTGGTTATGGCGGCCCGTCTTGACCAGGTTCATTTTTGGCTTAATAATATTATTCCTGGGTTTGTACAACTGGGATTTTTCAGTTTCATAGAACTTTTTGAAGTATATTATCGTGTAGCGTATTCGATGCTATTTTCAAAATAATTGTGATAGTTTTTAGATTGGATTTTTTGTAGCTCAAACTTTCACCTACTTCTGTGATAAAGTGTGTTGATCATTTTTTGTTCCATCTTGCGTTTTCATACATTTTTCTCGTCAAAATTTCCTTTAAGTTGTTCGTTTATGTTTTTGTCTTTTTACAGCAACTAGATATTGTGTTGCTCCCCAGTCATTTCTCATTTGGCAAACGTATCTTAATACATGACACCATGCCACCTTTATTATTATTATCATTATTATCATTATTATTATTATTGTTTTATTATTATTACCGAGACATTATGTCTGGTCCAGAGGAAAACAAATTTCGTTCTTCTCTGTATGATGAAACTCTTCGGGAATTAACTCGATTACTTCACTGCCAGGTAGGTAGAGGAAGGCAGACGTATGTACAAGCTAACCATGTGATGTCAGGTTGAAGTCTGTATTTCAAAAGATGTTTATGAAACAAGGAAGTGGTTTCTAATACATTCAGGTTTTTTTATTAGGGTAAAATCGACCTTGAAATATCTTTGTACTTATACTGTTAAATATATCTGGAATGAGCGTGTCGCTCACAGTTTTATTAGAACAGCAGGTGCAATACCTTGACGTAGGTAGGACCCAGAGCGTCCGCGTCCCGGTTAGGAGAAAAATAAAAAAAAAAGGATTCCCGAGTATGTTTAAACACGAGATGTACGCGTAATATCAGCAGACATTTCAGACTCAAGATTGAAAACGTTTAAAATGCAGCTGTGTTGGTCAAAGTACAAAGAAGGATCAAAGCATTTCAGATATAATATAGGAGGTTCAGCTGACATGAAATGCAAGATGTATAATTTACGGAATAGTGATATTGATGGCTTCATGATGCAGGTTACTGATGGCTTCATGATGCAGGTTACTGATGGCTTCATGATGCAGGTTAGTGATGGCTTCATGATGCAGGTTAGTGATGGCTTCATGATGCAGGTTGCTGATGGCTTCATGATGCAGGTTACTGATGGCTTCATGATTCAGGTTAGTGATGGCTTCATGATGCAGGTTGCTGATGGCTTCATGATGCAGGTTGCTGATGGCTTCATGATGCAGGTTGCTGATGGCTTCATGATGCAGGTTACTGATGGCTTCATGATGCAGGTTAGTGATGGCCTCATGATGCAGGTTAGTGATGGCTTCATGATGCAGGTTAGTGATGGCTTCATGATGCAGGTTAGTGATGGCTTCATGATGCAGGTTGCTGATGGCTTCATGATGCAGGTTGCTGATGGCTTCATGATGCAGGTTACTGATGGCTTCATGATGCAGGTTGCTGATGGCTTCATGATGCAGGTTAGTGATGGCCTCATGATGCAGGTTAGTGATGGCTTCATGATGCAGGTTAGTGATGGCTTCATGATGCAGGTTGCTGATGGCTTCATGATGCAGGTTGCTGATGGCTTCATGATGCAGGTTACTGATGGCTTCATGATGCAGGTTAGTGATGGCCTCATGATGCAGGTTAGTGATGGCCTCATGATGCAGGTTAGTGATGGCTTCATGATGCAGGTTAGTGATGGCTTCATGATGCAGGTTGCTGATGGCTTCATGATGCAGGTTGCTGATGGCTTCATGATGCAGGTTGCTGATGGCCTCATGATGCAGGTTGCTGATGGCTTCATGATGCGGGTTACTGATGGCTTCATGATGCAGGTTGCTGATGGCTTCATGATACGGGTTACTGATGGCTTCATGATGCGGGTTACTGATGGCTTCATGATGCAGGTTGCTGATGGCTTCATGATGCAGGTTACTGATGGCTTCATGATACAGGTTGCTGATGGCTTCATGATGCAAGTTACGGATGGCTTCATGATACAGGTTGCTGATGGCTTCGTGATGCAGGTTGCTGATGGCTCCATGATGCAGGTTGCTGATGGCTTCATGATGCAGGTTGCTGATGGCTTCATGATGCAGGTTACTGATGGCTTCATGATGCAAGTTACGGATGGCTTCATGATACAGGTTGCTGATGGCTTCGTGATGCAAGTTACGGATGGCTTCATGATACAGGTTGCTGATGGCTTCGTGATGCAGGTTGCTGATGGCTTCGTGATGCAGGTTGCTGATGGCTTCATGATGCAGGTTACTGATGGCTTCATGATGCACGTTACTGATGGCTTCATGATGCAGGTTACTGATGGCTTCATGATGCAGGTTGTTGATGGCTTCATGATGCAGGTTGTTGATGGCTTCATGATGCAGGCTGCTGATGGCTTCATGATGCAGGCTGCTGATGGCCTCTTGGTGTGAAGTTTTATTTGTAACTGGAGCCAATAAAGAAGACAGTTATAGCTCAGATCATAACAGATGTTAGGTAGAGTAAGACAGTAATCTGAAGTGCATCGGTTGGAGTCGTCATAAAGTTCTCAGTGGCAGGAGACCACGAGGATAGAAGTCACTGCTTTATCGTACGTTGCAGTATGACGGTCAAGGACGTGTGCGTACCATCAGACACCACGCTTGGACTAGCCGGGGTCGTAGTTTTCAGTAATTTGCCAGATGTAGTACCTGTAACCTAGACGTATTGTGACAGTTACAGTATCAGCACTGCCTGGTACAGTGTCCTTGTTGTGCGTACTGGTGTGTCTTGCCTGGAACTGTAGCGATCATTATGTGGATCACTACAGTTCTGGCCAGGTCTTTCAACATCTCTGGAGGTTTACGTCTTATGTGGTTTCCACAAAATCTGGATTATAATTTTTCGTACTTGGTCACCGTTTCCTGTGTGAGCAAGGTAGCGTGAGGAACAGAGGGAGAAAGGCCTCATACCTTCACACTCAGTCTCTAGCTGTCATGTGTAATACACCGAGACCACAGCTCCTTATCCACATCCAGGCCCCACAGACCTTACCATGGTTTCCCCCGGGTGCTTCACACGCCCTGGTTCAGTCCGCTGACAGCACGTCGACCCCGGTGTAGAAGGCTTCGGATATCGTAGGCATTAGCGTAGGCTTCAGTTAGCAGCAGGGATTGAATAACGGATGGTTAGCTTCTTCATTTTTATGTTAGCTGACGCGTCACGACCAACTGAATACCCTAATAAAAGCCGTCATTATATATATATATATATATATATATATATATATATATATATATATATATATATATATATATATATATACTATAGCCTAAGTCAGGTACCCATTTTATCAAGTCTAGGGAAGGATGGAACCTGCCTGGTTGACTGTGTGTGGATGGCAGCGACCAGGAACGACCCGTACAGCCAGCCAGGGAGGCGTCGTCACGGTCACGTACGCCAACCGATACCTGCCTGTGTGATGGCTGAGAACGAGCGCTAATTTGGAGTCGCAGAGGATTACAGTTTGTGTCAGTGGGTGGTGCAAGTGGTGTGTGTCAGTGGATGGTGCAGGTGGTGTTTATGGGTCAGTGGGTAGTGCAGGTGGTGTGTGTCAGTGGATGGTGCAGGTGGTGTTCATGGGTCAGTGGGTAGTGCAGGTGGTGTGTGTCAGTGGGGGGTGCAGGTGGTGTGTATGGGTCAGTGGGTGGTGCAGGTGATGTGTATGGGTCCGTGGGTGGTGCAGGTGGTGTGTATGGGTCAGTGGGTGGTGCAGGTGATGTGTATGGGTCAGTGGGTGGTGCAGGTCATTTGTATGGGTCTGTGTGTGGTGCTGTTGATGTGTATGGGTCAGTGGGTGGTGCTGGTGATGTGTATGGGTCAGTGGGTGGTGCTGGTGATGTGTATGGGTCAGTGGGTGGTGCTGGTGATGTGTATAGGGTCAGTGGGTGGTGCTGGTGGTGTATATGAGTCATTGAGTGATGCAGGTGATGTGTGTATGGGTCCGTGGGTGGTGCAGATGATGTGTATGGGTCAGTGTGTGGTGCTGTTGATGTGTATGGGTCAGTGGGTGGTGCAGGTGATGTGTGTATGGGTCCGTGGGTGGTGGTGTGTATGGGTCAGTGGGTGGTGCTGGTGATGTGTATGAGTCATTGAGTGGTGCTGGTGGTGTGTATTGGTCAGTGGGTGGTGCTGGTGGTGTGTATGGGTCAATGGGTGGTGCTGCTGGTGTGTATGAGTCATTGATTGGTGCAGGTGATGTGTATGAGTCATTGATTGGTGCAGGTGATGTGTATGGGTCAGTGGGTGGTGCAGGTGATGTGTATGGGTCAGTGGGTGGTGCAGGTGGTGTGTATGAGTCCGTGGGTGGTGCAGATGGAGGGCTAGGTGGGTCACAAGCATCTCCACCCACCCCGGAAGGTCGTGTCACGAACGCCAAACTTTCCCTCTTCATTAGTCACACGTGGGCGGGGCGAGGGGTGGGCGTGCCACGCGAGCAGGGGGGGGGGGGGGGGGGATTAACACGGGTGGTAAGATGGGTTTTGGTGGGGTAGGTGGGTTGCTGGCTGACGAGGGAAGTGAGGATAGGAAGGATGATGGATGTGGAAGGAAGGAGGAGTCTGGATGTGCAGGGAGGGAGGGAGGTGCAGGTTGTAGCAGACACCAACAGACCCTGTACGTGGTTTAACACACCCTTACTATGCTTACATGGTTAATCCCCAGACATGTTTAAGCTTCATGGTTTTGACCCTCGTTGATGATAAAACGGTGAGAGTAGGTGAGTGTAGGGGTGGTGATGGCTAGTGGGTGTGGGAAGCGAGACAGTTGTGGGGGGCGCGCCCCACAGGCCCAGCCTGGAAGGGTGTTTGCCGGTGCGCACGGCAGTCTGGACGCGGGAGCTGGTGTGTAACCGTCGGCTGTTTGATTCATTGCGTATTTCCTCCGCTAGTTTTTCTGACGGTCGTTGGAGATTAGCATAATCTGACCTAAGATGATAAAGAAGTTTAACTCAATATAGGCTGGCTAAAGGGCGAATGACCTGCAACTCGCTGCCTCGGCGTTTGCTCCCATACTTGGCAAGTGTAAGTTCCATCAAACATTATCAAATTTCAGGCGAATCCCGCCTGGTGCTTGTTGATGGCCACCGAGTCGTTGTTTATTGTTTAATGTTTCCCAAGATATTGTTTATAAACGATTAAATGCATTACCAGACACGTGAGTAATGTCACTTCATGGGCATGATAATGTTACCCCACTTACGCACAACAATGCCACTTCTTGAGTACGATAATGTCAGCCTTTAAGTACGGTATATTTCTCCTACACTGCAGGTATTTGTCTCAAGTACAATAATGTCATTAAGTCGACCAATTTTCTCCGTGAGACTTTCACTGTGAGCGTGAGTACGAGAGAGTAAATTAACCACGTATCCGATGATTTCGTCTCTGGCACGTGAGTTTCACCCTTTAACGTTGAGTACTGGCAGCGTTTCCACTCATTAATCATGGGATATTTATCATCTTTTCTGTGTATTTCTGTCATTTAGCCCTTTTTTTATTATCTCATTTTTGGATCAGTCATGAAGAGTACTTTTCATATTGACCGGACTCTGCAGACTTCGACGTAAAAACAAGTGACCACCATTACAGTACGATAACAATGTTCAGTGTACGATAACGTGCAGCAACTCCCTCAGTCTCAGCTCGGCGCATTTTGATGGCAGGTTAACACAACGTTACCGGGCGTCTCTCTGCCTGGTAGCCACAGAACCGTGTGTGCGAAAAGTCAGGAACTTACACGACAAAACTAACGTGTTTAGGGAGACAATATACGCACAAAATATTAAAAACATTTTTTTTTTTACTCAAGCGTAGTTCAAAGTTATTACTTTATGATGAATAAGGACATTTTATCGAATGGATCTTCATCTCGTCACATACGTTACTTGAGATGAGTTATAGATAATGGTAGAAATATACTGTAAAAAAATTCATGCGTATCTGTTAAGGAAACGTACTGCCAGTCCACGCCATCATATTTACATTGAGATTGAATTAACTTTTTAATACACTAGATATATGAATCCATTTTCTTTGAACGGTTATAAAGCCTGGTTTACGACCATTGGCGTTGATGATTTGGCTTATGACCTGACCCTTCAGGGTCAAGTCATAAGGTAGGCCATCATATCCCCGGGGTCGCTGTGAAGATCGTACCATCATGCTCCAGGGTCGTAACGTTGTGCTTAAGATGGGCAACAATGAGCGCAGGGGAACTAGGCATGTGTAATTTAGCTGGTTAATGTTTGTGTCGGTAGTTACCACAGCTGGTTAATGTTTGTAGCAGTAGTTACCACAGCTGGTTAATGTTTGTGATGGTAGTTACCACAGCTGGTTAATGTTTGTGATGGTAGTTACCATAGCTGGTTAATGTTTGTGATGGTAGTTACCACAGCTGGTTAATGTTTGTGATGGTAGTTACCACAGCTGGTTAATGTTTGTGATGGTAGTTACCACAGCTGGTTAATGTTTGTGATGGTAGTTACCACAGCTGGTTAATGTTTGTGATGGTAGTTACCATAGCTGGTTAATGTTTGTGTCGGTAGTTACCACAGCTGGTTAATGTTTGTGATGGTAGTTACCACAGCTGGTTAATGTTTGTAGCAGTAGTTACCACAGCTGGTTAATGTTTGTGATGGTAGTTACCACAGCTGGTTAATGTTTGTGTCGGTAGTTACCACAGCTGGTTAATGTTTGTGATGGTAGTTACCACAGCTGGTTAATGTTTGTAGCAGTAGTTACCACAGCTGGCTATAATATTTGTAGCGTTAGTTACTACAACTTATTGATGGTTGTAGCGGTAGTTGCTACAACTAACTGATGGTTGTAGCGGAAGTTACTTCAACTTACTGATGGTTGTAGCGGAAGTTACTATAACTTACTGATGGTTGTAGCGGTAGTTGCTACAACTTACTGATGGTTGTAGCGGTAGTTACTACTGCTAACTAACCCGTTATGAAGTTATAACGGAGCCCGCAGTATGAGTCAGTGGGTAGAGCAATAGTCATTGTTTGTCATTACTTGGTTTGGTTTTGTTATCTGGTAGTAACTTGGTGTATCATGAGGAGGTAGGAAGGTTCTGCTGGAGAGGACACCGGTCGCTGGTGTCACACATCAAGGAAGGACCCGTATACCCCGCGGCCGTCCGCTGGTTGGAACTGGTCTAACCCAACCTAGCCTAACCTAACCTAACCTAACCCAACCCAACCCAACCTAACCTAACCTAACCTAACCTAACCCAACCTAACCTAACCCAACCCAACCCAACCTAACCTAACCTAACCTAACCTAACCCAACCCAACCTAACCTAACCTAACCTAACCTAACCTAACCTAACCTAACCTAACCTAGCCTAATCTAACCTAACCTAACCCAACCTAACCTAACCTAACCTAACCCAACCTAACCTAACCTAACCTAACCTAACCTAACCCAACCTAACCCAACCCAACCTAACCTAACCTAACCTAACCCAACCTAACCTAACCTAACCTAACCCAACCCAACCTAACCTAACCTAACCTAACCTAACCTAACCTAACCTAACCTAACCCAACCTAGCCTAACCTAACCTAACCTAACCTAACCCAACCTAACCTAACCCAACCTAACCTAACCTAACCCAGCCCAACCCAACCTAACCTAACCTAACCTAACCCAACCTAGCCTAACCTAACCTAACCTAACCTAACCCAACCCAACCCAACCTAACCTAACCCAACCTAACCTAACCTAACCCAACCTAACCTAACCTAACATAACCCAACCTAACCCAACCTAACCTAACCTAACCTAACCTAACCCAACCTAACCTAACCTAACCTAACCTAACCCAACCTAACCTAACCTAACCTAACCTAACCTAACCTAACCCAACCTAACCTAACCTAATCTAATCTAACCTAACCTAACCTAACCTAACCTAACCTAACCTAGCCCGGGGTTATCTATTGGCTGAGTACGGCCTGGCTCGAGGTCATCAAGTTGGTTTAAATGGTTGAAGCCAGGGGTCAGCCGTTGGTTTAATTAAAGATTTATCGTAGAAACATTGTTGGTTTAAAAATGATGTAACTCAGGAAGAACTACGTGGTTTGAAGTGATTCATCCCTGGGTCATGTATGTAGGTTGACCATGGTCGTGCCCCGGGGTATCTGTTGGTTTACTTACGTTGGTCTGTGTTAGGGTCATCCATTCGTTGAGAATGATGTAGTCCTGGTGTATCCAGACTACATGTAGTCCACAGCCATCCCTAGGTTTCACATAGTCCCTCAGGGGTATCCAGGTGTTTAACATTATTTAACCCACCGTTGTCCGTTGGTTTAGCTCAGCGACGTCCGTTGGTTTAGCCCAGCGACGTCCGCTGGGTTAAGAAAGGTTTAGCGTAGCGACGTGTGTTGGTTTAAGATGGTTATTCCGGTGTTCGAGTGTGAGTGAGTGAGTGAGTGAGGCGGTGAGGCAGGTGTGCGGGTGAGCGGTGGTCGCTCCTCCTCTCATGATTTGTGGAGCGTTTGTTACCTCGGTGGTGGCGGCGGCGGCCTGGGGCATTTCCTGTTATGGAAAGTTTAAGGTGAAGGAAATCAGGGCAGTCTCACCCTCTCTCTCTCTCTCTCTCTCTCTCTCTCTGTGTGGTGGTAGGTACTCGTCAGTAGGGAGGTGGGTAGACGTACCTGGTAACCCTCGCTCCCGCCCGGCTGGTCAGCGCCGCCAGGCCGTGCTGGCCGCGCTGGCCGCGCTGCCTGCCTCTCTGATGGTGAATGCACTTGTGTTGTGTTGTGTTGTGTTGTGTTGTGTTGTGAGCCGACCGTCAGGTTATCAGGTGACCCGCGCTGCTGGGGACGTGTGGGGGGGGGGGGGGGGTTCCCTCCCTCCCTCCCTTGCTCGCCCGCCCGCCCGGGGTGGAGGCCCCCCCCCATCCACCCTTCGGTCCAAAAGGGTGTTGGTACCCTGTGATGATGGCGCCCCCCCCCCCGGGGAGGTTAGCTGGGGAGGTTAGCTGTGGCCTGTCTGGGGGAGATGGTTCTGGGGAGGAGCTGCCTGTGGCTGGGGAAGAGTTCCTCTGTGGCATAGTGAGGAGCATAGAGGGTGGGGTGGTCACTGGCCAGGCTGGGTGGGGGAGGTCTGGGACCAGTCAGCACCAACCACAGGGGGGAGGGGGGGGGTTGAAGTAGATGGAGGTGCCAGATGTATGTGTGTGTGTGGCTGGCTGGCTGGCATTCTCTGCTATTTATAATAATATATTTTTTTTTTTTTTGCGAGTCAATTAAAACAATTATTTTTGTAAATAAATAAATATATACGACGGACTCGGTGTTAATAACATTAGAATTGGCCGACATATTGCTAGACATCAGGTTTTACATCCTGCCAATATTATCGTTTCAATTCATCATCGAATTATTCATGATGGTTGTCATCATTTCTGTCAGGTGGAGAGCCACTCCACTGGGCCACCCGGGCGGGAGGTGGAGGACTTAGGAAGGTGGAGGGCGGAGTCACTAGCGCCATCTTAACAACGTGTGTCCTAGGTGGCGGAGAGCGCGCGCGCGCGCTAGCCGACCTGCCGTCACAGATAACAGTTTCCGCCACCCAGCTGGTGACCTGTGTCCTGGGTCGTGACACAAGTGTGGGTCTGTCCTCACGGAGGAAGATGGAAGGTCTCTGTCCTCATGGAGGAAGATGGAAGGTCTCTGTCCTCATGGAGGAGTATGGAAGGTCTCTGTCCTCATGGAGGAGTATGGAAGGTCTCTGTCCTCATGGAGGAAGATGGAAGGTCTCTGTCCTCACGGAGGAAGATGGAAGGTCTCTGTCCTCATGGAGGAGTATGGAAGGTCTCTGTCCTCATGGAGGAGTATGGAAGGTCTCTATCCTCACGGAGGAAGATGGAAGGTCTCTGTCCTCATGGAGGAAGATGGAAGGTCTCTGTCCTCATGGAGGAAGATGGAAGGTCTCTGTCCTCACGGAGGAAGATGGAAGGTCTCTGTCCTCATGGAGGAATATGGAAGGTCTCTGTCCTCATGGAGGAGTATGGAAGGTCTCTATCCTCACGGAGGAGTATGGAAGGTCTCTGTCCTCATGGAGGATGATGGAAGGTCTCTGTCCTCATGGAGGAGTATGTAAGGTCTCTGTCCTCATGTAGGAAGATGTAAGGTCTCTGTCCTCATGCAGGAGTAGGGAGTGTCCACTTCCTGGCCAGGCCGTGTGGTGGGGTCCCACCCAGACCTGTGGTCGTCTGAGCTAAATGTTAATTTTCGTCATGGTGACCACAGACTTTACGCTGCCGCTGTGCACCACTGTGTCACAGTAACGGTACATGGTCACGAGCGGTCACATACAGCTACTTTACTCAGTGTGGCGGCGGTATTTGGCAAGAATATCACCGATATTCAGTGAAGATTGGCCGTGGTAACCCAGCTGACCCCGTTTGTGTGGTCTGGGAAAGATAAACATTTTGGTTAAAAAGGCTTAATGTTGCTTCAGTGTGTCTGTCTTGTATTGATACTGGGGGAAAACATCACCCACGTACAGTGTGTCGAAGATTTAGGTGGGATCTCGCTCTCAGCTTGTGGATCATGAAGGCAAAACGCCCATGTTATGACACGTAGGAAAACGGTAGACAGTTATTCTGGTGGACAGATCTGCTAAATTTATTCGGAAATGAATTTTCACAACACCAGTCGATATTATTTAACATATAAACGCATGGAATATATACATAGCTGTTTTTATATTTCTGAAATGCGTTTTGATGTTACCAGTAATTTCATCATTCATGTATGTGGAAGATAATTACAGAATTGTCCAGCATTTTGACACAGAGCTCTGACCAGCTGAGCCTCTCTCTTATTTCCTCATGGAATTTAATCCAACATATGATACGTTCTTGGGACGTGGAGTACATTCAGCTCACCTGGCTGCCGTATGCTTAGTGTTGGAACCCATACATGTGTTGTAGGAAGAATTTCTCCAGCAGATGTGGATGAGATATCGTTCCATCGTTGTAGGAAGGAGAGCAGGTGTGTCCTGCTGGGTAACTCCACAACCCGGAAATTGCCCAGCGATAATTCCCGTCCGCTTTCAGCGATCAAGATATTTCGGTGACCGTGAGGACGGTGGGTGAGACGTCTTGGGTTTGATCGTGTGTGGGTTGATCATGTGGAGTCTCATATGGCTTTGTATAAGGACGTTTCTTGTGAGTTTGACGTTTTGCCTGAGTTTACTGAGACTTCGGGTGACGCCTGCTTGGGTTTACTAAGGAATATCACGCTTAAGGTGATGTGTGTATGTGTGTGTGTGTGTGTGTGTGTGTGTGTGTGTGTGTGTAAATCCTATGTCGCTTATGCTTTGGGAGTCTGCGATAGGATTCAATCGTCTTTGAACGCCATTTTTCTTTTTCTTTTTTTCTTTTTCATTTACTGTTGAATGTCACATTGGAAGTATAATGGAATGTTCCGTCTGGATTTATTTTGGTGTATCCCGTATGGATTTCTCTCCTCAGAACTACAATGTCGCCCTTGACGATATATGATCCTTGAACACACCTTAAATATGGCAGTACAACTCTTAATAATGACGGACTTCCCTTCGACCTGACCGTTAAGTTCAGCTTTAAGGCCACTTCTGTCAAACCCTTGGGTTGTGCCGACCTGCCCAGGGTTGTGCCGACCTGCCCAGGGTTGTGCCGACCTGCCCAGGGTTGTGCCGACCTGCCCAGGGTTGTGCCGACCTGCCCAGGGTTGTGCCGTCCTGCCCAGGGTTGTGCCGACCTGCCCAGGGTTGTGCCGACCTGCCCAGGGTTGTGCCGTCCTGCCCAGGGTTGTGCCGACCTGCCCAGGGTTGTGCCGACCTGCCCAGGGTTGTGCCGACCTGCCCAGGGTTGTGCCGACCTGCCCAGGGTTGTGCCGTCCTGCCCAGGGTTGTGCCGACCTGCCCAGGGTTGTGCCGACCTGCCCAGGGTTGTGCCGACCTGCCCAGGGTTGTGCCGACCTGTCCAGGGTTGTGCCGACCTGCCCAGGGTTGTGCCGTCCTGCCCAGGGTTGTGCCGACCTGCCCAGGGTTGTGCCGACCTGCCCAGGGTTGTGCCGACCTGCCCAGGGTTGTGCCGTCCTGCCCAGGGTTGTGCCGACCTGCCCAGGGTTGTGTCGTCATGTTGAAGTGTTGTACCGTCGTTCACAAGGGTTGTACTGTCGTGGTGGAAGATCGTACCGTCGTGCTGGAAGGTCGTACCGTCGTGCTTAAAGAATCTTTTTTTTTTCTGTTTTGAATTTCTTCTGAGTTTGGTTCATAGTCTTTTCCTCATAAACCATCCCAGAAATGATGACCAGTATGAACGAGGCGTCGTTTTTTCTTCTGTGAGACGACCCCCGCCCGCCGCCCGGGGAAGTTCCTTTAGGGACCACAGATGAAGTGCTTTTAGGAAATTCAATTGGGCGGAGGACTGGGCTGGTGGGTAGAGTTACGGACTCATTGTGGTCGTGTCAGAGGGGAGTCGTGTGCTCGGGTAGGGTTACCCCATCACCACGGGTTATGATGACTACCCTGGTGATGGGGAGGGAGGATGGCGGATATGGTTGGTGAGGAATGGGGCATGTCATCACTGTGGATGAGGTTCAGGGATGTTGGGTGGGTGAGGGAGAGGCTGTGGAATGTTGGTGAGTGATGGAGGTGTTGGTGTTCGGGAGTGCTGGTGATGGAGGTGTTGGTGTTCGGGAGTGCTGGTGATGGAGGTGATGGTGTTCGGGAGTGCTGGTGATGGAGGTGTTGGTGTTCGGGAGTGCTGGTGATGGAGGTGATGGTGTTCGGGAGTGCTGGTGATGGAGGTGTTGGTGTTCGGGAGTGCTGGTGATGGAGGTGATGGTGTTCGGGAGTGCTGGTGATGGAGGTGATGGTGTTCGGGAGTGCTGGTGATGGAGGTGATGGTGTTCGGGAGTGCTGGTGATGGAGGTGTTGGTGTTCGGGAGTGCTGGTGATGGAGGTGTTGGTGTTCGGGAGTGCTGGTGATGGAGGTGTTGGTGTTCGGGAGTGCTGGTGATGGAGGTGTTGGTGTTCGGGAGTGCTGGTGATGGAGGAGTAAGTGTTTTAAAGTGATCTGTTGATCTGGACTTCGACGAGGGCCCTGTGTGACGACCTGCAGGACCTGTGTGACCACCTGCAGGACCTGTGTGACCACCTGCAGGACCTGTGTGACCACCTGCAGGACCTGTGTGACCACCTGCAGGACCTGTGTGACCACCTGCAGGACCTGTGTGACCACCTGCAGGACCTGTGTGACCACCTGCAGGACCTGTGTGACCACCTGCAGGACCTGTGTGACCACCTGCAGGACCTGTGTGACCACCTGCAGGACCTGTGTAACCATTGCGTGACCCCCGCACCTCACACGAGGACGTGTAACCTGTGTTACAATTCGTGTCACATCCGTGACGCCCTTGTGACATCCCTGAGGACCTGGTGTCCCAGTGGACCTGATGTGGTCGTGTAGAGAGTGGGACATTCTTCCACATGGTTGGGACCCATGGGATAGTGGAGATCCCTCTTCTCTTGGGATGTTCAGTCAGTCAGAAACGTCTTGGGATAGTGGTGCTGACAGACAGTCCTGGGATCGAGGAACAGGCAGCAGGTCCTGGGACAGTGAGGCAGGTCCTGGGATAGTGGGACAGGGAGCCGGGTCCATGGGTAGTGGGACAGTGAGGCAGGTCCTGGGATAGTGGGACAGGGAGCCGGGTCCATGGGTAGTGGGACAGTGAGGCAGGCCTTGGGATAGTGGAACAGACACTCAGGTTCTGGGATAGGGGAACAGTCAGGCAGGTCCTGAGATAGTAATGGGGAGTCCTGGGATAATGGAATAGTGGTACAGGGAGTCGGGTCCTGGGATAGTGGGACAATGAGGCAGGTCTTGGGACAATGAGACAGGTTGGAGGGTACTGGGATAGTGGGACAGGGAGGTGTGTCCTGGGATAGTGGGACAGGGAGATGTGTCCTGGGATAGTGGGACGGGGAGATGGGTCCTGGGATAGTGGGACAGGGAGCCGGGTCCATGGGTAGTGGGACAGTGAGGCAGGTCCTGGGATAGTGGGACAGGAAAGCGGGTCCTGGGATAGTGGGACAGTGAGGCAGGTCCTGGGATAGTGGGACAGGGAGCCGGGTCCATGGGTAGTGGGACAGTGAGGCAGGTCCTGGGATAGTGGGACAGGGAGCCGGGTCCATGGGTAGTGGGACAGTGAGGCAGGTCCTGGGATAGTGGTACAGGGAGTCGGGTCCTGGGATAGTGGGACAATGAGGCAGGTCTTGGGATAATGAGACAGGTTGGCGGGTGCTGGGATAGTGGGACAGGGAGATGGGTCCTGGGATAGTGGGACAGTGAGGCAGGTCCTGGGATAGTGGGACAGTGAGGCAGGTCCTGGGATAGTGGGACAGACACTTAGGTTCTGGGATAGTGGGACAGGGAGATGTGTCCTGGGATAGTGGGACAGGGAGGTGTGTCCTGGGATAGTGGGACAGGGAGATGGGTCCTGGGATAGTGGGACAGTGAGGCAGGTCCTGGGATAGTGGGACAGGGAGATGGGTCCTGGGATAGTGGGACAGTGAGGCAGGTCCTGGGATAGTGGGACAGTGAGGCAGGTCCTGGGATAGTGGGACAGGGAGATGGGTCCTGGGATAGTGGGACAGTGAGGCAGGTCCTGGGATAGTGGGACAGTGAGGCAGGTCCTGGGATAGTGGGACAGGGAGATGGGTCCTGGGATAGTGGGACAGTGAGGCAGGTCCTGGGATAGTGGGACAGACAATTAGGTTCTGGGATAGGGGAACAGTCAGGCAAGTCTTGGAATGATAAGGAAGATAGGTAGATCCCGGCTGGGTCAGGGATAGACCATCCCTGATCTGGGACAGGACAGACAGGTGTGACCCCCCCCCCCATGTCCCAGGACACGTCAGTTCCCGCCCGTCCCTGTGACATCGTACGCGTCTTGGCTTCCCACAACACTTGGAGTGTTTATATAAGTTGTACATTTAAGACAGCGACCATGCCATATACACATTGTGTATTTTGGTGAAGTGTTCTTTTTTTAAGATGGTGTCTGTTAAGTAGATGGACGACGCCACATGTAAAGTATTAAGTGATTAAGTATCTCGGGTGTCACGGAAGAAGGTCTGTGAGGAACGGGTCCGCGTCTTCCTGGTCTGCGGTGATGGGAGAGGGTGGTCGGGTCATGTCAGCTTTTATTTTTTTTTCTTGTGTTGGTGGTGGAACCCACACGGTATTTTCTCTCTCTCCCTCTTCCCATTTTCTGTAACCCTTCTCTCTCTTTTACCCTTGTTGACTGGTTTCGTCGTAGTAATGTTTACGACCGTGCTATGCTCTCCTATACACACCTCAGTGTTTATGTAATTTGTTTGCAGACATAATGTAACTAGTGATGTAAACAATACATTTTACGTATTCAAAACTTGCTTTGTATTGCACAGATGTTATTACCTATGTTGCTGTAGCCTCTCACTCACCATGCTGTATTCATACATCATGTATCATGGATGTATTATGTGTGCTGGAACCTGCCTCCCACTCTGGTGGAGGGGCACTTGTTCGCCCACCCTCGTGTACCTCCAGTACACCCTACACATACCTGCACATACTCCTACATGTGTGTGCCCTTCACCCATACTGACAGGGGGACACTTCTCTGTGTAAGTCTCGAGGGGAAATGTTTTACAACTTATCCCAGTGGATTCCTGACTCAAAGCTTTCTGGGACATTATAGTGGGAGGGTGGAGGGAACCCTGGGACATTATAGTGGGTGGGTGGAGGGAACCCTGGGACATTATAGTGGGTGGGTGGAGGGAACCCTGGGACTTTATAGTGGGTAGGTGGAGGGAACCCTGGGACATTATAGTAGGTAGGTGGAGGGAACCTTGGGACATTATAGTGGGTGGGTGGAGGGAACCCTGGGACTTTATAGTGGGTAGGTGGAGGGAACCCTGGGACATTATAGTGGGTAGGTGGAGGGAACCCTGGGACATTATAGTAGGTAGGTGGAGGGAACCCTGGGACATTATAGTAGGTAGGTGGAGGGAACCCTGGGACATTATAGTGGATGGTTGGAGGGAACCCTGGGACATTATAGTAGGTAGGTGGAGGGAACCCTGGGACATTATAGTAGGTAGGTGGAGGGAACCCTGGGACATTATAGTGGGTAGGTGGAGGGAACCCTGGGACATTATAATGGGTAGGTGGAGGGAACCCTGGGACATTATAGTGGGTAGGTGGAGGGAACCCTGGGACATTATAGTAGGTAGGTGGAGGGAACCCTGGGACATTATAGTGGGTAGGTGGAGGGAACCCTGGGACATTATAGTGGGTAGGTGGAGGGAACCCTGGGACATTATAGTAGGTAGGTGGAGGGAACCCTGGGACTTTATAGTAGGTAGGTGGAGGGAACCCTGGGACATTATAGTAGGTAGGTGGAGGGAACCCTGGGACATTATAGTAGGTAGGTGGAGGGAACCCTGGGACATTTTTGTAGGTAGGTGGAGGGAACCGTGGGACATTATAGTAGGTAGGTGGAGGGAACCCTGGGACATTATAGTAGGTAGGTGGAGGGAACCCTGGGACATTATAGTGGGTAGGTGGAGGGAACCCTGGGACATTATAGTAGGTAGGTGGAGGGAACCCTGGGACATTATAGTGGGTAGGTGGAGGGAACCCTGGGACATTATAGTGGGTAGGTGGAGGGAACCCTGGGACATTATAGTGGGTAGGTGGAGGGAACCCTGGGACATTATAGGGTAGGTGGAGGGAACCCTGGGACATTATAGTAGGTAGGTGGAGGGAACCCTGGGACATTATAGTGGGTAGGTGGAGGGAACCCTGGGACATTATAGTGGGTAGGTGGAGGGAACCCTGGGACATTATAGTGGGTAGGTGGAGGGAACCCTGGGACATTATAGTAGGTAGGTGGAGGGAACCCTGGGACATTATAGTAGGTAGGTGGAGGGAACCCTGGGACATTATAGTGGGTAGGTGGAGGGAACCCTGGGACATTATAGTAGGTAGGTGGAGGGAACCCTGGGACATTATAGTAGGTAGGTGGAGGGAACCCTGGGACATTATAGTAGGTAGGTGGAGGGAACCCTGGGACATTATAGTAGGTAGGTGGAGGGAACCCTGGGACATTATAGTGGGTGGGTGGAGGGAACCCTGGGACATTATAGTGGGTAGGTGGAGGGAACCCTGGGACATTATAGTGGTAGGTGGAGGGAACCCTGGGACATTATAGTAGGTAGGTGGAGGGAACCCTGGGACATTATAGTGGGTAGGGTGGAGGGAACCCTGGGACATTATAGTAGGTAGGTGGAGGGAACCCTGGGACATTATAGTGGGTAGGTAGAGGGAACCCTGGGACATTATAGTGGGTAGGTGGAGGGAACCCTGGGACATTATAGTAGGTAGGTGGAGGGAACCGTGGGACATTATAGTAGGTAGGTGGAGGGAACCGTGGGACATTATAGTAGGTAGGTGGAGGGAACCCTGGGACATACCACAGTGGGTATAATACGGGCTAGGTACAGGTCGACACATAGCGTTCAGAGGTACAGTCCATCGTCGGCTGGTCTGCAGTCATCCTGCGCTAAATGATATGTTTTATGACTTCTAGTTGCCCGGGCTGTCTCCATAATCACACACACACTCACACACACACACACACACACACACACACACACACACACACACACACACACGAGAGGCATCATACGTTACTGTTTATATACCTTACCACTAGAAGGAGATGAATGATATTTCCGTGTTGTATTTATCCATTTCCCCCCCAGCTCAGCAATTGCTATTGCTCTCTGATCCTTTTTCTCTTGGTGTTTGATGGATGTGGCATGTTGTGCGCTGCTGGATTGATCCACAACGTGTAAACACCTGGTGTAATGACCTATATGAGGGGGGAGGAGGGGCGCAGTTCTACACTCGTGCGGACCCATCTCTCGAAGCAAAAGATAAAAGATGATATTAGCTTCCCATTGATCATTAAGCCAGTGGTTGGTGACTGATTGATCATTAAGCCAGAGGTTGGTGACTGATTGATCATTAAGCCAGTGGTTGGTGACTGATTGATCATTAAGCCAGAGGTTGGTGACTGATTGATCATTAAGCCAGTGGTTGGTGACTGATTGATCATTAAGCCAGTGGTTGGTGACTGATTGATCATTAAGCCAGAGGTTGGTGACTGATTGATCATTAAGCCAGTGGTTGGTGACTGATTGATCATTAAGCCAGAGGTTGGTGACTGATTGATCATTAAGCCAGTGGTTGGTGACTGATTGATCATTAAGCCAGTGGTTGGTGACTGATTGATCATTAAGCCAGAGGTTGGTGACTGATTGATCATTAAGCCAGAGGTTGGTGACTGATTGATCATTAAGCCAGAGGTTGGTGACTCATTGATCATTAAGCCAGTGGTTGGTGACTGATTGATCATTAAGCCAGAGGTTGGTGACTGATTGATCATTAAGCCAGAGGTTGGTGACTCATTGATCATTAAGCCAGGGGTTGGTGACTGATTGATCATTAAGCCAGAGGTTGGTGCCTGAGTTTGGAAAAGTGTGTGAAAGGGGAAAGCTGAGAGTAAATGTGATTAGAAGCAAAGTTATTAGCTTCAGTTTGGTTCAGGGACAAGTTGATTGGGAGGTAAGTTTGAATATAGAAAAATTGGAGGAAGTGTTTTAGATATCTGGGAGTGGACTTAGCAGCGGATGGAATCATGGAAGCGGAAGTGACTCACAGGGTTGGGGAGTGGGTAAAGGTTCTGGGTGCGATGAAGAATGTGTGGAAGGCGAGAACGTTATCTCAGAGAGCAAAAATGGGTATGTTTGAAGGAATAGTGGTTCCAACAATGTTATACGGTTGCGAGGCGTGGGCTATATGATAGGGTTGTGCAGAGGAGGATGGATATGTTGGAAATGAGATGTTTGAGGACAATATGTAGTGCGAGGTGGTATGATCGAGTAAGTAATGAGAGAGTAAGAGATGTGTGGAAATACAGAGTGTGCTTGAGAGAGCAGAAGAGAGTGTATTGAAATGGTTTGGACATATGGAGAGAATGAGCGAGGAAAGATTGATAAAGGGGATATATGTGTCAGAGATGGAGGGAAACAAGGAGAAGCGGGAGACCAAATTGAAGGTGGAAGGATGGAGTAAAAAAGATTTCGAGCGAATGGGGCCTGAACATACAGGAGTGTGAGAGGCATGCACGGAATAGAGTGAATTGGAATGATGTGGTATACCGGGGTCGACGTGCTGTCAATGGACTGAACCAGGGCACGTGAAGCGTCTGGGGTAAACCATGGAAAGGTCTGTGGGGCCTGGATGTGGATAGGGAGCTGTGGTTTCGGTGCATTACACATGACAGCTAGAGACTGAGTGTGAACGAATGTGGCCTTTTTGTCTGTATTCCTGGCGCTGCCTCGCTGAAGCAGGGGATAGCGATGCTGTTTTTCTGTATGGCGGGGTGGCGACAAGAATAGATGTAGGCAAGCAAGTATGAATATGTACATGTGTATGTATGTAATGTCTGCGCATGTGTATGTATATGCTGATATGTAAATGTATGTATATGTATGTATGTGGGCGTTTATGTATGTATATATATATATATATATATATATATATATATATATATATATATATATATATATATATATATATATGTGTGTGTGTGTGTGTGTGTGTGTGTGTGTGTGTGTGTGTGCTATGAGTGGATGGGCAATTCTTCGTCTGTTTCCTGGCGCAACCTCGCTGACGCGGGAAACCGAATATGTATAATAAATGTGATAATAATGATAATAATAATAATAATAATAATAATGATAATATATATATATATATATATATATATATATATATATATATATATATATATATATATATATATATATATATATATATATATATATGGGGAGTAGGGGCACACACGAATTTGTATATCCTTACGAATATCAGAGTTCGTGTTTAATTATGGTTTAGACTGTGTGGAGTGGCACATTGTGCAGTATGGCACCGGTACCAGGAGGAGAGCATTATCGTGTGTCCCGCCTTGTGTTTGGTTCAAGGTTTGGTTGGCCAGGGTGGGGACATGCTCCGTGTGACTTGCTCTGCTGACGTAATAAAGAGACAACGTAAGTGTAACGTTATTTCGTCAGTGGTTAAGTCTTGTTCGCGTGTGATTGTTTCTCTCTGCTGAGGTGGCTGGTGCATCCTTGACTTGGTTCTCGGGGAGACAGACCTTACTGGTAGAATGGCTCACGTCTTGGAACAATGTGGCTGTACCTGAGGCCGTAAGATCTAGTCCAGAAAGCCTTAATGGTGCAGTAAGTTACATAGGAACAGCGTTCCATGTACGCTAAGCACTTTTTGTAAGAAAATATAACGTGTTACATGCACCCTCGGCTGTTTACCTGACACAAGTCTCCATCATTACGGAAGACGAGCGGACAGTGTCTGTGTGGCTGGAATGCTACATGAACTTCATGACAAACATTGATGGATTATTCCATGATATTACTTCATCACTTTATAACACTGAAGTACAACTTGTCTCTCGTTTCCAATATACATCCTAGATGTAGCTTATTATGTGGTGGTCTCTACCAAGTGAAGTTACCACAAACTGGCCTTACAATGTGGTACAGACGGGTGAAGTATTGGAGCCTGGATCACTGTCTTGCTGAAGTCTGCACACACACACACACACACACACACACACACACACTACTGCTGCTGGACGTGGTCGTAAGGAGACTTGCTCGAGCTTGCTCTTCTCAGAAGGGAGACTTGACAGAGTTTTGTGGTGATCTTATCTGTGGTTGTCTTGTTTTCAGGAAAAAGTAACTTTTTGATGATAGGCCAGTTGTTATTTTCCTGTTAACGGAAAGATACAACCCCTTGTTGTAGATGCCGGCGTGAATAGCAAAGTAACTGACGATTTAACTTTTTTTCATGTCTCGGAACATGAGTACCGTAGTCATGAGACTGTGACATAATTTTACTTGTATTTATGATACTTGTACGTGTTAAATGTACCGAGGGCCATCTGTTGTTATGTTTACAAGTATACATACAAGTATACATACGAAATTGTGTATGGAAAGAACCCTTGGGAAACATTAACGACCGTCTTACTTCTACATAACAATGTAGTCGAGTACCGCCTCCAGAACAGGATTTAATCTTTATTTTTACTGAGAAAAAGTTGCGAAATTACCGTGTACTTCACCTGAACCTGTGGGCTGGCGGGAGGAAACGAGTCTCCAACCTGTTGGCCGAAGAAAACGAATTCTTTCCACAGAACGGTTTGTGTGTGTACCGTGTACTGTGTACCGTGTACCGTGTACCGTGTACCGTGTGCTGTGTACCGTGTGCGGTCTAACTCACGTAGAGCTACGTGACCTGAGCGTGATGATCCCAGACGCTTGTTGCTGCTCATCTGTATTGTTAACTGCGTATTTCCACCAGTCTCCTCCTCCCGAGCGCTGCGCATCTCCACCTTGTATAACGGTCTGTGTTTTATATTACGTAAGGTTGCCTTGTCTCATTATAGCGTCTCTCTACGCCCTACTCATCTATTTCAATGATGCGCACGCTTAAGATACTAAACAACTCCCTTCCTACATTTGTGCGTATTCGAATCAGTAAATGCGTATCCACTTCCATTACTGCACAGATATAGATATCTCTATTTGCATTTTCGAACATTGCCAAGATTAATTGCGCATCTTCCCTTCGATTCAGTACACATCCACTTCAGCCATGCGCATGTTAAATTCACCTGATTACTGCGCATGTATCCACTTCGTCTCGATGCCTGCGCTTGTGGGCGCACGTTCTCTCGTCTCCACCAAATACATCATTCATACAAGACTGGTTGATGTATGGACCAGCGCCGGCTTGTGGTTGGTAGCAGTCTTCCATACTAATGTTATCTCACGCTTTGTGGTTACTATGGACACACTACAACTGCTTCAATCCTCCATTCCCACGAAAGTAAGTTATAAAAAGAACTTATGAACAAGTTCCCACCATAAAAAAAGGAAGACAGTGACAGTTAGGGGCAAAAAACGAGAGCGAACCAGTCCAAAAATGCTATGACGAAAATATAAACTGGCTGTATAAACAGGAGTAACTGGTGAAAAGATTAAGATGAAACAAAACTTTTCAGCAAATGAAAATTACTTACAAAGAAGCAAAAAAAAAAAAGAAGGTATCAAAGTGAAAATTTTAATTCAAAAATCTGAATAGGAACGTGGACGGATTTTTCCCTCAGTGTACTTAAACGTTTTATAGACACTTCTACCTATCATGTGGGCGGTGGCGCTTAACAATATACATAATACACAAAAGGTCTACGAACTGAACCACGACGATTGCATTATGTAACAAGTTACATGACTAAAATGTTTATCAACCGCAGTTACAATGTTTCTCATGTATTAGCGGTAATACATCACTGAGGCTGAAATGTGTACACAGAACGCGCTTGGAAAAGTACGTAAGTTTATCTCGAACACTTCATGTAAGTTACGTAAGATAAGGAATGTGTGGAGCTGTAGACTTGGCCATAGCGGGTAATGAAAACAAAATGATAATCCGACTTGAGATTCATGAGTTAATCTGTATTGCTCTGGAAAAGGAGTGCTGAGTGTGGAATGTTCATGTTCACAATCATCTCGGAAAGACTGAGGTTGTGTTGATGGTCGAGATTCTTGCCACACATGAACTTGCTCCTCTGTTTTCCTGGCAGGGGGTAGCGATGCTGTTTCCTGTGGGGCAGGGTGGCGTCAGGAATGGATGAAAGCAAGCAAGTATATGTACATGTGTATATATGTATTTGTTGATTATTTTCATACATATTCGCCATTTCCCGCTTCCGCTAGGTAGAGTTGAGAACAGAGGACTGAGCCTAAGAGGGGAAAATCCTCACTTAGCCCCCTTCTCTGTTCCTTCTTTTGGAAAAGTAAAAAGTGGAGGGGAGGATTTCCACCTCCCCGCACCCTTCCCTTCTAGTCACCTTTTACGACACGCAGGGAATACGTGGGAAGTATATGTTCATGTATATGCGTGTATGGGCGTATATATATATATATATATATATATATATATATATATATATATATATATATATATATATATATATATATGTGTGTGTGTGTGTGTGTGTGTGTGTGTGTGTGTGTGTGTGTGTGTAAGAGTGGATGGACCATTCTTCGTCTGCTTCCTGGGGCTACCTCGCTGACGCGGGAAACGGCGATCAAAGCATAATCAATGAATAATAAAAAAGTTATAATTGTTATTACAGCTGAGGTTGGGGTAGGAGGGGGGTGTTGAAATGGTTTACACTTATTCAGAGGATGAGTGTGAAGGATATACATGTTTGTATAAGGAAAAAGAAAAAGAGGGAAAGTAAGGAGGAGGTGGAAGGATGGAGTGAAAGATGCTTTGAATTTTCGAAGCCTGAACATGCAGGAGGGTGCGAGACGTGCAAGGGAGACAGTGAATTAGAGTGGTGTGGTAAGCAGGGAACGAAGAGAAGTCAGTTCTGAACCAGGGTATATGAAGCGGTTGGGGGAAACCCTGGTAAGGTCCGCGGCGCCTGGTTATGGATAGGATGCTCTGACAGTTTGTGTGGATGGGAGAGAGACTGTTTCCTATATTGTTCCTGGCGCTTCCTCGCTAACGTGGGATACGGTGATATATATATATATATATATATATATATATATATATATATATATATATATATATATATATATATATATATATGGAGAAGGCATATGATAGAGTTGATAGAGATGCTCTGTGGAAGGTATTAAGAGTATATGGTGTGGGAGGCAAGTTCCTAGAAGCAGTGAGAAGTTTTTAGCGAGGATGTACGGCATTTGTACGAGTAGGAAGAGAGGAAAGTGATTGGTTCTCAGTGAATGTCGGTTTGCGGCAGGGGTGCGTGATGTCTCTATGGTTGTATAATTTGTTTATGGATGGGGTTGTTAGGGAGGTGAATGCAAGAGTTTTGGAGAGAGGGGCAAGTAAGCAGTCTGTTGTGGATGAGAGGGCTTGGGAAGTGAGTCAGTTGTTGTTCACTGGTGATACAGCGCTGGTGGCTGATTCGGGTGAGAAACTGCAGAAGCTGGTGACTGAGGTTGATGAAGTGTGTGAAAGAAGAAAGCTGAGAGTAAATGTGAATAAGAGCAAGGTTATTAGGTACAGTAGGGCTGAGGGACAAGTCAATTGAAAGGTAAGTTTGAATGGAGAAAAAAACCTGGAAGTGAAGTGTTTTAGATATCTGGGAGTGGATTTGGCAGCGGATGGAACCATGGAAGCGGAAGTGAGTCACAGGGTGGGGGAGGGGGTGAAAGTTCTAGGAGCGTTGAAAAATGTGTGGAAGGCGAGAACATTATCTTGGAAAACAAAAATGGGTATGTTTGAAGGAATAGTGGTTCGAACAATGTTATATGGTTGCGAGGCGTGGGCTTAGATGGGGTTGTGCGGAGGAGGGTGGATGTGTTGGAAATAAGATGTTTGAGGACAATATGTGGTGTGAGGTGGTTTGATCGATTAAGTGATGAAAGGGTAAGAGAGATGTATGTAATAAAAAGAGTGTGGTTGAGAGAGCAGAAGAGGGTGTATTGAAATGGTTTGGTCTCATGGAGAGAATGAGTGAGGAAAGATTAACAAAGAGGATATATGTGTCAGAGGTGGAGGGAACGAGGAGAAGTTGGAGACCAAAGTGGAGGTGGAAGGATGGAGTAAAAAAGATTTTGAGCGATCGGGGTTTAAACATGCAGGAGGGTGAAAGGCTTGCAAGGAATAGAGTGAATTGGAACGATGTGGTATACCGGGGTCGACGTGCTGTCAGTGGATTGAACCAGGGCATGTGAAGCGTCTGGGGTAAACCATGGAGAGTTTTGTGGGGCCTCCCTGCTCCATAGGGGGCTGTGTTTTCGGTGTATTATACTTGGCAGCTAGAGACTGAGTGTGAACGAATGTTGCCTTTATTGTCTTTTCCCTGAGCTACCTCGCGCGCTTGCTGGGGGAGGGCGTTGTCAGTTCATGTGGCGGGGTGGCGACGGAAATGAATAAAGGCAGACTTTAAATTATGTACATGTGTATATATGTATATGTATATACATGTATACGTTGAAATGTATAGGTATGTATATGTGCGTGTGTGGACGTGTATGTATATACATGTGTATGTGGGTGAGTTGGGCCATTTTTCGTCTGCTTTCTTGCGCTACTTCGCTAACGCGGGAGACAGCGACAAAGTATAATGAAATGGATAAAATAGATAATATATATATATATATATATCATACAAACCTCCAACAGCCAGGATCGAACCCGGGACCCCTGTGCAACAGGCGGGAATGCTACCGCTAGGCTATGGTCCTGGCTAGCCTAGCGGTAGCATTGCCGCCCGTTGCACAGGGGTCCTGGGTTCGATCCTGGCTGTTGGAGGTTTATATGTTCTATGAAGGTGCGCGCCCCTATGCACTTTGTGTATATATCTATATATATATATATATATATTATGTGTGTGTGCCGGAATATATCGCAACCTATAGTCGCATTATTATTATTATTATTATTATTATTATTATTATTATTATTATTATTATTGATCGCCGTTTTCCGCGTTAGCGAGGTAGCGCTGGGAAACTAACAAAGATGACGCATCCACACACACACACACAAGCACACACACACACACACACACACACACACACACACACACAACACACACACACACACACACACACACACACACACACACACTCATACTTGCCTGCCTTCATGCATTTTGTGCGCCTCCCTGCTCCATAGGAAACTGCATCGTCACCCCCCTGCATCAGCGAGGTAGAGCAAAGAAACAAACAAAAAAGGCCACATTCGCTCACATCCATACACGAATTGTTATGTATAATGTACCGAAACCGCAGCTCCCTAATCCGCATCCAGGCACCAAAGACCTTTCCATGGTTTACCCCAGACGCTTCACATGCCCTGGTTCAGTCCATTGACGGCACGCTGACCCCGTTATACCACATCGTTCCAATTCACTCTATTCCTTGCCCGCCTCTCACCCTCATGTATGTTCAGGCCCCGAACGCTTAAAATCTTTTTCACTCCATCCTTCCACCTCCACTTTGGTCTCACGTTTCTCCTTGTTCCATCCACATATATCCTCTCTGTCAATTTTTCCTCATTCATTCTCTAAATATGTCCAAACCATTTCAACACTCCCTCTTCTGCTCTTCCATCCACACTCTTTTTATTACCTCACATCTCTCTTACCCTTTCACTACTTACTCGATCAAACCACCTCACACTACATATTGTCCTCAAATATTACATTTACAACACATCCACCCTCCTCCGCACAACCCTATCTAGAGCCCATGCCTCACAGCCATAAATAAAGTTGAAACCACTGTTGCTTCAATACCCATTTTTTCTTTCCGAGATAACGTTCTCTCTTTCCACACATTCTTCAACGCTCCCAGAACCTTCGCCCCCTCCCCCAGCCCTGTGACTCACTTCCGCTTCCATGGTTCCATTCGCTGCCAAGTCCACTCCCAGATATCTAAAACAATTCACTTCCTCCAATTTTTCTCCATTCAAAATTTCATCCCAATTAACTTGTCCCTCAATCCTACTGAACCTAATAACCTTGCTTTTATTCCTTTCACACACAAGAATCTGAGAATTGAACTTATTTTCTGCAAAATTATCTTCATTCCCTTTCTCGCAATTTTCTTTGGTGATGGCGTTCCGCCAGTGTTGTCGTATTTGTTAACAGCGTTGGTTGAAGGTAAACATGTCGTCGCCAGTTGTAAACCACGCAATCATATGTTGTATTTGCACAGCTTGACGCTGGTTTGCGCTCGGTGGCTTCGTAACGAAAGAAGTTATGATTCAAACGTCTATTCTCGAGGGAAATATTCTCCCACGCGGGTCTGCTGGAGGAGTTACACGGAGCAGTGGCAGCAGGTCCACCTGACCACCATCAACTCCAACCTGATCTACTTCCCCCACCCCCTCCCCCTGAGGCCCCGAACACCTCCCCCCCCCCTTCCCCCTGGCCTGGGGTAGAGAGGGTGTGGCGGGAGGGAAGGCGTGGAGTGATCAGAGGTTTGCTGGAAATATCCTGCTGTTTAACCTGTCATTGTGGATGAGGGGCGAGTCGGGGAGATAGAGTTAAAAATGGGTTCGATACTGTTCGTGTTTAGAGTGAGGAGGAGTTCATGTTAGGGAGAGAAAGGGAAAAAAGATGATGGTGTTAGATAAGTTGGGTTAGCGTCCCTGGGGTTAGCAGAGATGCTTTGTACTGACTCGCATGGTGAGGTTGTCGAGGTTATCTGGGGTCAAGCTACAGCAACCTTGCTTCCCTCTCCACCTCCCTTGCCATACCCGATCCTTTTGCGAGGTAAAGGGAGTCCGTTACAAACATTAACCAGACCTGCCGTCCACCTCCTAACCCCCACCGTGCATCTGGATGGGGTTACCAGGGAGTCCAGTACAAACACTAGCCAGACCTGCCGTCCATCTGGATGGGGTTACCAGGGCTCAACACTAGCCAGGCCCCGACGTTGACTCACCATACGTATCAAGTTAGCCATAAAATGAGAACTTGTGCTGGCAGTCCACACCACAGGCGATGTATGTATCATGGTAGTGTCCGTGTCATCCACTGTAGGAAAATATGAGCGACACAAACAAAATGTTATAGTGCTGATGCATCGCTTCGTGTTAGCTCTCTCCCGCCGCCTCCTGCTTCAAGTGTGAAGTCTAGGTTAAGTAGACATTCTGAATGCGGAAATTATGACCGCGTGAAATGTGTACCGATTACAGAAGCCATGTCAGGCCGGCTAGTACAGTGTCTCTGTTAGATTCTTGCCAACAGATCGAGATTTATTTTACTGTTGAGGCTAAGCTGTGGGACCCGTCTGGCTCTACCTGCCCCCCTGAGGAGTGGATTTCACTGGTAATGTTGATATGGTGGTGTGGTTTTGATCTGTGGTGGTTGTGGTATGTGGTTACACCACAGTGATGGAAGCAACAGAATACTCCCCATAGTAACGACGCCTTGGGTAGTTTTCTCGGAGATTGCAATAAGACAGAATCTGGACGTCTAGTGTAGGTCTGTCTGTCTTACTGTGGTGACCTGAAGAAAATGAGAGTTTTATTTTGTGTGCTCGTATCGTGCCGCTGGTAGCGAGCGGCAGGGAGAGGTGAACGATGTCCCTTGGTGTGCCGGGTACTGGGAACAAGATGGTGCGTCAGGTACAGTGAGGAGGAACCTGTCCATGCGCTTCTTGAAGGCACCAGAGGACGACATGACCGTAAGGTTTCTGATGTGTTTTGGCAAGAGGATGAAGAGCTGCTGCCCCGGGGATCCAAGCTGAGGCTCGAACGGTTCCACTAATTTGACGTCTGTGTTGGTTGTCCTTAACTGTTTGTTGCTCCAGGTCCTCCCTAGGTCCTACTTTCACTTGACTGTGAGTAGTGAAGATATCTTTCTAGATAGTATGACTCACTATTGGAAATTCGTAGTAAAACAACACAATAAAAAATGGCAGTGGAACTTTATTT
This sequence comes from Panulirus ornatus, assembly GCF_036320965.1. Lineage (NCBI taxonomy): Eukaryota > Metazoa > Arthropoda > Malacostraca > Decapoda > Palinuridae > Panulirus > Panulirus ornatus. Next base: position 32,006,926 of record NC_092279.1, read on the forward strand.
AACTGGGATGGCAGCCTTTACCTCCGCTCGTCTTTTCTACTTAATTACCGCAAGAGATTTAGAGATATCTTGAGGATGATTTGAAAATCTTAATGTAATTGTGACCATCTGATCTTGACCTGAGGTACAGGTAACGAGATCGAGAGATCTTGAAGTGTCCAGGAAGACAGTGGCTCCCCACACCTGGATGGCTTCATAACATGAAGGGCAACATTGGTGAACCTTGTTTGTACACGACGAGCCACGGGAACCCTCTGTTAGTTCGGTTGGTTGGCCACCTTGCTGAAGACACATTTGACTGCCTTGTTATCTCTGCATCCCTCGGCACACAAGACCTGCCGTTGTTAAGATACCGTCTTCAGTAAACACTCTCACTCCCCATATTATTTTTGCGACTCGAAGTAGTTGCTTTTTTCTTTTTTTTACTTTTTGCGGCGTGGTTTATTACTGTTAGTGTGTTACGGGAAGAGATTTACATCCGTGTTACCTGGCCTATTAATTTTGCATATTTGTAGCCATTTGTTTCCTCATGTATATACATCTGGCGTGGTGGTAAGAGGACGTACAAGCCTGTATGCTGGTGTTGGGATTTGAAACTTTGTGCATTGTTAACACTGATGAGGCGGATTTCCTCCGTGAAACATGTTGTGTGTTGTAAACTTTCAACGCTTTGGCTGAGACGGCACCGGGGTGGGGGATTATTGTAGTGTAGCTGTTAGCGTTTCTGACCGTGACGCACTGACGGGCCTGCCAGGGTCGAGCGCATAAGCTCGATTCCTGGATGTGACAGTCGGTCCAAAGTCAACTCAGCTGTTCATCCATCATTAGGGGTTGGTTCTTACGATGGGTACCTGGCTCAGGCTAGGATAACAGGTGGTGATGAAGTGAGGAGGAGATGGAGTGAGTATTTTGAAGGTTTGTTGAATGTGTTTGATGATAGAGTGGCAGATGTAGGGTGTTTTGGTCGGGGTGGTGTGCGAAATGAGAGGGTCAGGGAGAATGCTAATACTAGGTTATGATCGCTACGCAGGGGCCCCGAGTTCGAACCTGGCTGTTGGAGGTTTGTATGTTCTTGGGAAGTGGGCGTTCATGTGCACTATATTCCTGTATATATATATATATATATATATATATATATATATATATATATATATATATATATATATATATATATATATATAGGAAGAGAGGAAAGTGATTAATTCTCAGTGAATGTCGGTTTGCGGCAGGGGTGCGTGATGTCTCCATGGTTGTTTAATTTGTTTATGGATGGGGTGGTTAGGGAGGTATATGCAAGAGTTCTGGAGAGAGGGTAATGCAGTCTGTTGTGGATGAGAGGGCTTGGGAAGTGAGTCAGTTGTTGCTCGCTGATGATATAGCGCTGGTGGCTGATTCGGGTGAGAAACTGAAGAGGTCCGTAACGAGTTTGGTAAAGTGTGTGAAAGAAGACAGCTGAGAGTGAATGTGAATAATAGCAAGGTTATTAGGTTCAGTAGGGGACAAGTGAATTGGGTGGTAAGTGTGAATGGAGAAAAACTGGTGGAAGTGAAGTGTTTTAGATATCTGGGAGTGGATTTGGCAGCGGATGGAACCATGGAAGCGTAAGTGAGTCACAGGATGGGGGAGGGGGCGAAGGTTCTGGGAGCGTTGAAGAATGTGTGGAAGGCGAGAACGTGATCTCTGAGAGCAAAATTGGGTATGTTTGAAGGAATAGTGGTTTCAAAAATGTTGTATGGTTATAAGGCATGGGCTATAGATAGGGTTGTGCGGAGGAGGGTGGATGTGTTGGAAATGAAATATTTGAGGACAATATGTGGTGTGAGGTGGTTTGATCGAGTACGTAATGAAAAGGTAAGAGAGATGCGTGGTAATGAAAAGAGTGTTGTTGAGAGAGCAGAGGAGGGTGTGTTGAAATGGTTTGGTGACATGGAGAGAATGAGTGAGGAAAGATTGACAAAGAGGATACATGTGTTAGGGATAGAGGGAACGAGAAGCGGAAGACCAAATTGGAGGTGGAAGGATGGAGTGAAAAAGATTTTGAGCGATTTGGGCCTGAACATACAGGAGGGTGAAAGGCGTGCAAGGAATAGAGTGATTTGGAACGATGTGGTATACCAGGGTCGTCGTGCTGTAAATGATTGAACCAGGGCATGTGAAGCGTCTGGAGTAAACTATGGAAAGTTTTGTGGGGCCATGGTTTACCCCAGACGCTTCACATTCCCTGGTTCAATCCATTGACAGCACATCCACCCCGGTATACCACATCGTTCCAATTCTATATATATATATATATATATATATATATATATATATATATATATATATATATAATTATTAGAATTAATAACTGAGATAGCATTACTCCAGTCAATACAGTGATCATAGTTTTTAACGTGATTAAACAAGGCATTTGATTCTTGTCCTGTTCTTATGTTATATCTATGTTGCTTAAGTCTAACACAAAGATCCTTACCAATCTGCCCAACATAAAACTTATCACAATTTCTACATGGCACTTTATAGAGGCACCCAGGAGAATTTTTTGGTGAGTTCCTGATTAAGCTATTCTTTATTGTATTATTATTGCTGAAGGCAGCATTTACATTTAAAGGATTTAAGCAACGTGGGAAGTAAAGTAAAATTATCATTAAAAGGGAGAACTAAAAGATTCTTGGTGTCAATGGGAGGTTTGGGCTCAACTCTATAAAATAATTTCTTTCCTAATTCAAGGGATTTATCAATGAAAGATCTAGGGTGCTTTAACTTAGATCCAATAGAATATATCTTCTCAAACTCATCATCAATATACTTTACTTCCCATGTTGCTTAAATCCTTCAATGTAAATGTAGCAACAATAATACTATAAGGAATGTCTTAATCAGGAACTCGCCAGAAAATTCTCCCGGGTGCATCTATAAAGTGCCATGTAGAAATTGTGATAAGTTTTATGTTGGGCAGACCGGTAAGAGTCTTTCTGTTAGACTTAAGCAACATAAATCTAGTATAAGAACAGAACAAGACTCAAATGCCTTGTTTAATCACGTTAAAAACTATGATCATTGTATTGACTGGAGTAATGCCATCCCAGTTATTAACTCTTAACTCCAGTACCACGAGAAATATCATTGAATCTTCTGTTACTGAATACGCAAAGAATTATAATCTTAATATTAGTGAAGGTCTATACAAATTGGATAACTTTATTGTTGATAAGTGCATAATACGCTCGTTGATTGTCTTGGACAATCACATGTTTACCAAATGGCGTCCTAGCTACGTCTCTTCGTTTTATATCAACTGACTGTTATATTTCTCTTTTGTGTCTCCCCTGATGATGTGATTATTGCACGAAAGTACACGTAGGAACATATCGTGTTTCATTTCCCCCGTGGACTCATAGGAAAGGGGGGCAAGTATGAAGTCTGTTGTGGATGAGAGAGCTTGGGAAGTGAGTCAGTTGTTGTTCGCTGATGATACAGCGCTGGTTGCTGATTCATGTGAGAAACTGCAGAAGCTGGTGACTGAGTTTGGTAAAGTGTGTGAAAGAAGAAAGTTAAGAGTAAATGTGAATAAGAGCAATGTTATTAGGTACAGTAGGGTTGAGGGTCAAGTCAATTGGGAGGTAAGTTTGAATGGAGAAAAACTGGAGGAAGTAAAGTGTTTTAGATATCTGGGACTGGATCTGGCAGCGGATGGAACCATGGAAGCGGAAGTGGATCATAGGGTGGGGGAGGGGGCGAAAATCCTGGGAGCCTTGAAGAATGTGTGGAAGTCGAGAACATTATCTCGGAAAGCAAAAATGGGTATGTTTGAAGGAATAGTGGTTCCAACAATGTTGTATGGTTGCGAGGCGTGGGCTATGGATAGAGTTGTGCGGAGGAGGGTGGATCTGCTGAAAATGAGATGTTTGAGGACAATGTGTGGTGTGAGGTGGTTTGATCGAGTAAGTAACGTAAGGGTAAGAGAGATGTGTGGAAATAAAAAGAGCGTGGTTGAGAGAGCAGAAGAGGGTGTTTTGAAATGGTTTGGGCACATGGAGAGAATGAGTGAGGAAAGATTGACCAAGAGGATATATGTGTCGGAGGTGGAGGGAACGAGGAGAAGAGGGAGACCAAATTGGAGGTGGAAAGATGGAGTGAAAAAGATTTTGTGTGATCGGGGCCTGAACATGCAGGAGGGTGAAAGGAGGTCAAGGAATAGAGTGAATTGGATCGATGCGGTATACCGGGGTTGACGTGCTGTCAGTGGATTGAATCAGGGCATGTGAAGCGTCTGGGGTAAACCATGGAAAGCTGTGTAGGTATGTATATTTGCGTGTGTGGACGTGTATGTATATACATGTGTATGGGGGTGGGTTGGGCCATTTCTTTCGTCTGTTTCCTTGCGCTACCTCGCAAACGCGGGAGACAGCGACAAAGCAAATATATATATATATATATATATATATATATATATATATATATATATATATATATATATATATATGTATATATATACATAATTCATACTTGCTGCCTTTATTCATTCTCATCGCCACCCCGCCACACATGAAATGACAACCCCCTCCCCCCGCATGCGCGCGAGGTAGCGCTAGGAAAAAACAACAAAGGCCACATTCGTTCACACTCAGTCTCTAGTTGTCATGTATAATGCACCGAAACCACAGCTCCCTTTCCACATCCAGGCCCCACAAAACTTTCCATATTTATATATATATATATATATATATATATATATATATATATATATATATATATATATATATATATAGATAGATAGATAGATAGATAGATAGATGAAGCAGATACACATTTTATCAACCCACCCCAAATGGTGGATGAAGAGCTAGGTCGATTATGGACTGACTGCCGCAACCTGGATTCGAACCTATGCACTACACCCTGGGGCTCGTGGATGCGTCACGTTCTGGAATGCTAACCGCTACACCGGGGAGGTCCAAGCCAAGTATCCATGTATTAACTAACCCTGAGTGGAGGATGAAAAGCTGCGTTGGATGTGGGCCGACTGCTGTGCCCACGATTCTAACCTATGCGGACCTGACGCCGGACGTGCTCATGCTGAATCACCGTCAATTACGCTAACCATTACACTACAGAGGTCCGAATGCATGTGGGGGGTTAAGGTGGTAAAGTTTGGTGATGGGGGTTTAGAGGCTTGGGGTTTACTGGACGGGGTTCCAGGAGGGTATGGGGTAGTGTCTGAAATGAAAGTCCAGTGCGTCGCTGATTGGGATGAAATTTTATCGGATCCATTTGGTGTTTCCCTGTATGGTAAAAGCGGATAAGTTTTTGTAATATCATGAACAGAGATTCGCTTAGGTAAGTTACAGTGTCATGAACAGAAATTAGGTTAGGGTAAGTGCAATATCATGAACGGGGATTAAGTTAGTTAAGTGTACATAAGGCCACTTCATTATACGTTTGGGAAACCATTTTTGAGATAGGCTATACTTCTCGGAGTAGACTTCAGTAGACATAGCCTTACAAACTGATACCAATTGTATGTGAGTAAGGAGGAAGACTATAACATTTTATGAGTATTTGCACTCATACCCATTGTATGTGAGTAAACAGGAAGGATGGGCATTTTTTCTTTGTTTTTCTTATTGCTGGTGGGTTAGGCTTTGTGTATATTAATTTTGCCTGGTCAAGGTTCGCTGTTGTGCGTCGTAAATTTTGAGAGACTAAATTCAAGAGTGTGTACAAAATGGAGAAAATGGGAGTAAAGCTGGGACTGAGATTATAGATTTCTTAAAGAAATTTATATTGACTGCTTGACAGACTCTCAGATAATTTACCTGAATGGTTGGAACTCAGACTGGGTAGCAGTCATTGAAGTCCATATGATTATAGAGAAAGTACCTCTTTTGAAATTAAGTTTATTGTTTGCATCACTGAAAACACGACTGATAAAATTGTTAATGCTGTTTGAATATAAGATCGAAGAAGGAAATCTGAAGTGAGCATTGCAAGATTGGAATAATAGAAATTTTCGTAAGGTGCAACATGAGAATGAAGGACCAGAGCAAGATATATGCCTTCTCTGTGACACTTGGTGTGTATTATCTTTGGATTTTTAATCATAACTGAAACTCCTGCATGATGTTACATTTTATGGCCTGACAGGATACTAACATACAACCAGAATCAGTTGTCGCTTCTTCTTTGGAATATTATGCCATTCTTATATTAGTATCTTATAGATACTGACTTTTTTTTTCTAAATCTGTTTTGGTTATAGTAAGCTAGTAAGTCTTAAAAGCTTAATTAAATCTTTGTTATCACGTGTACCGATTTTTGTGCATTGGTTTTGATTTACATTTAAACTTTTTTCTTGCAATGCGTTATAACATTTCTATTTATTTTTTGCATGCTAAGCCGTAACCCATTTCCCTTGGCATGATATTTTTATCATATGCACTCGGGTATTCTACTTGGTTGAGCTGTATATTGTATGAACCCTAATTGATTAATTTCTTCTGGTTGAGCTTTTCTGATCACAGTGCTAATCGCCAAGGCATCCCTTACAAAATCGAATTTTGTGTATCAGTTCATTTTTTTTCTTTCTATGGGCCACTTACCTGTGCTACACGTCGACAGTTTTTAGGTGTCAGGGTGGACCTAACGCATGAGCTGCCTTCTCCCGCTACCTTAAGGTTGACGCACTCAAGAGCCTCACGCACCACTGTCCCGCATGGCCACACCCGCATGGCTACTGACTTCATCCTCACTAGGGGGAAAAATAATGAAGTCATCCTCGTAAAGGCATTTCATTCAGAGTTTCTTAACCCTTTGAAAACGACGATACAACCGTGTGGTTTGATAGCCTTAGACCTTACCTCTGGGTCAGGTCAAATGTCACCCCGTCGTGTTCAAGAGCATATCCGACTGTATGGAGTTTTATTGTAGCGATCATTACTTATTACGTAGTCTTTGTAGGAGAAAGGTGTAGTCAATAAAATTTCAGTAATAGTTTTTACATTAATTTACCGGACTTTTACTCGGTGCTTTCCGAACGATTTTTCTCTTTTTTTCGTTTAATTAATTTTCAGGATTACTGTGTGATTAGGTTTGTAACTCGGTTTTTTACGTACCAGTCTCTCACGTTAGAATATTTTGTGTAAATGTCGACGAAGAGGTTGAACATTTGATAATCATGTAGAGAATTCTTTATTTGTGTGCTTCATGCTACATGAATTGAGAATTATTCATAGCTCGCTTGTAAGTAAATCGACTTAGGTCACGTGACCAATGAATTGTTTAGGCTAGGTGATTCATGTGTTGTGACCAGTTAGGTGATTCATGGTGCAACTAAGAACTTAACCACGTGCACATTATATGACTGTGTGGTGCAAGGCATGTTAAAATTCCCGAGCATGGTGGAACAAAGCAGGTCGTGTGTGGCCCGAGAGCCGATGGCCCCGTCTTGTGTAAACAATGACGGACAGTTCCCGGCTTCTGAAGGGAATGAACTTCTGCCGTGTTTGCAGTTTCCTCATGGTCTTCTCTGCGCCCATATAAGGTATAATAAACCTTACAGGACTGTCTTTAGTAAGCAGTAATGTTGTGCTGCTTGCTCTGAAAGTTTTATTTTGAGAAGAGGCTACAACGCCAGAACAAATCAATGCATTTATATTAGAATTGTATCAAACTCAGTTGCTTCGAATGTTGACACGACTATAGATCTGCCAGCATTGATTATTAATGATGCTTATCATGTGATTTTTACCTAAGCTATTTCATGAGTCGGTTATGTGAGATAGATTCCTTTGGGTTATTTCCTTTGTGGTACAAAATGGCTATTGATAAGAACCTTTGTAAAGCAGCAGAAAAGTCCTTTAGCAAAGACTGCGTACCCTAGCGGTATTATATAACTATTATTATTCTCGGAAGGTATTGTGGTGGAATGAACTCATCTCTATGTAAATTTCTATAGCGCTATTTCCATATAGCTATGAAGCGTAGTGGGATTAACCTTCCATCATATGTCGTCAAATGTAGCGGGCTTAAATGCCCTCCTACCTGAACCATGTCATCACCCTGAGGAGATATATTTAGGTTTTCATCCTGGAAGCATGTTGGGAATCCTGACTTGTCTTGGTGTGGTGGAGACTGCGGTGTTTGCCTGCACGAACCTCTCTTTCCAGGATGTGGTTGTCACGGTTCCTTACATTTGGGCGAGTTCCCTGTTCTACCTCACACACCATTGATATACTCACGACATTGAACTTGACCTTAACGACAGCCATACTTTTGATGATCCCAGCGTCCCCATGATCCTCTTATACTCTCAAGCCAAGCATGACTCCGTATCCTAGCTAACTCATCAGAGCCATACACTGAAGACGAACATGACCCCTTTAACAACCCCTCAGAGCCATACTCCCAAGTCGAACATGACTCCATATCCTAGCCACCCCGTCAGAGCCATACACCCAAGCTGAGTATGAAGACTTATCATAACCAGGCTGTCAGAACCAATAGAGCCAAGCCAAGCATTACGCCATATCCGAGCCAGCCCGTTAAGCCATACACCATACCGAGCATGACGCCATTTCCTAGCCAACCCATCAGAACTATAATCCCAAGCCAGGCTTGACCTCATACTAAGCTTAGCTAACCCTTCAGAGCCATGCGCCGAGTATAAGCTGACTCCCGTTAAGCATAGATAGCTATACCAACTTTTAAGCACAATACGATCTTTGAGCACGGCGGTTTGACCTTGGAGTATGATTGTCTGACCCAATAAGCTGATCACGTGCAAATTTCAGGCCATCCTTAAGAGTAGAGCCATGGTACTGATGGATGGTTTTACCGTAGTTAACCAACATATATGTCATACCTTGCACGTCAAACATACCCCAGTTCACGTTAAAACTTTACCTCCACCATAAGGCTACTGTTCACTAACAACTTAAAGAGACAAAGATTCCTTCACAAACACGAGCATATTTTAAGGAATTTTCACTGCTTGGACAGATTTTTATAAGGGCTCATTTATGTGTGCGGAGATGAATGATAACTCTTATGGTGACAAAAAGTTGAGTTTCTTAGTGCGATAATGGCCTTTTGCTCTTGAGTACTAATTGAGAAGGAAAGGCGTACTGGGGGACTTGCCCCATTACTATGTTAGAAATACCCTATATATATATATATATATATATATATATATATATATTCTTTTTTTTCATACTATTTGCCATTTCCCGCGATAGCGAGGTAGCGTTAAGAACAGAGGACTGGGCCTTTGAGGGAATATCCTCACCTGGCCCCCTTCTCCGTTCCTTCTTTTGGAAAATTAAAAAAAAAAAAAAAAACGAGAGGGGAGGATTTCCGTATATATATATATATATATATATATATATATATATATATATATATATATATATATATATATATATATATTCGCGCTTACTAAATAGCTAAGCTCAAACTAAGCTACCGATTCTACGTACTATAAAAGAATCAATATTCTTTAAAAAGCTGTAAGTAAACATATAAACAAAAAAAATCAATTTCAATTTATATAATTAATTGTAAAATTTATAAAGAACTCTCATATATCTCAATTTCTATCTTCTATTTTCTTGTGTAGGTTGTAAAAAAAAAATCGAAAAAAACACGTTCTGACCAAGGAAACAGTTTGTCAAACACACTAACTTCCCCTAGAGGATGACAAGTGAATAAATCGCTTGAAATATAACAAAAGCATCTATAAGACACGAAGTACAGCAAAAGAAGAAAAAAGAAACAAAAGTGATTAATCAAATCCTCAACTCAACTTCACGCTCTGATGTTTGTGACAGCCATAACAATTAGGTAACAGAAAACCCTCAGCTTCGGACCTATAAGAGGATCAGGTACAAATTTCACGCCATCATTAAGGGCGAAACCATCGTGCTTGAAGGGTTATACCAACATACCATGTCATACCTGCACGTCAAACATACCCCCAGTTATCGTTAAAACTTTATGTCCATTGTACGGTTAATATTCACTCACAACTTACGAGACAGATATCCCTCATCAGCGTGCGAAACGTCCCCATACTTTATCAACTCACATATGAAGGCATCTTTTCAAGGAATTTTCATTGCTGGGGCATATTCTCGGAAGGGCCGATTTATGCGTGTGGAGACATATAGCAGCTATCATGATGACAGAAAACCTCAACTCCCACGAAACAGAGCATGAATCAGACGAATTATGGCACATTAAAACTACGGAAGACAATTTCTGTATTATTATTTACTCGTGGAACAAACCCTCGAAGTCAGCCAAGTTGAAAAATATATTGAACTTGTTAAAAATAAAAATTCACAGAGAATATACGCTTATTGATACTTAAACGTTAAATGATATCAGTAAAAGAAATATCCCCAAAACATTTATGACGCTGTGGGACATAATGCTTAAGTGTGCATAATGGGGGCGGAGCACACATCAAAATGATGTGTAAGAGAATCAACAAAAATTAGTACGTTCATGAAGAAAGTTAGAGTACCAAGATAACAACAGGAGAACAAAGATAAATCATTGCCAGGGTGATGTTACATGTTATGGAAGGTTTTACTAAAGTGTGGGATAGTTACCAGGGCAAACGAATGTGTGGCAGGACATATATATATATATATATATATATATATATATATATATATATATATATATATATATATATATATGTGTGTGTGTGTGTGTGTGTGTGTGTGTGTGTGTGTGTGTGTGTGTGTGTGTGTATTATACTTGTCGCTGTCTTCCGCGTTAGTGAGGTAGCACATTGAAACAGACGAAAGAATTGCCCAACCCAGCCACATACACATGTATATACATAAACGCCCACACACGCACATATGCAAACCTATACATTTCAACGTATATATATATATATATATATATATATATATATATATATATATATATATATATATATATATATATATATATATATATATATATATGCACACACACACACACACACACACACACAGACATACATATATACACATGGTGTATATATGGTGAGGTGCCTGAGAACTGGCGGAATGCTTGCATAGTGCCATTGTACAAAGGCAAAGGGGACAAAGGTGAGTGCTCAAATTACAGAGGTATAAGTTTGTTGAGTATTCCTGGGAAACTATATGGGAGGGTATTGATTGAGAGGGTGAAGGCAGGTACAGAGCATCAGATTGGGGAAGAGCAGTGTGGTTTCAGAAGTGGTAGAGGATATGTGAATCAGGTGTTTGCATTGAAGAATGTATGTGAGAAATACTTAGAAAAGCAAATGGATTTGTATGTAGCATTTATGGATCTGGAGAAGGCATATGATAGAGTTGATAGAGATGCTCTGTGGAAGGTATTAATAATATATGGTGTGGGAGGCAAGTTGTTAGAAAGGAGTGAAAAGCTTTTATCGAGGATGTAAGGCATGTGTACGTATAGGAAGAGAGGAAAGTGATTGGTTCTCAGTAAATGTAGGTTTGCGGCAGGGGAGTGTGATGTCTCCATGGTTGTTTAATTTGCTATGGATAGGGTTGTTAGGGAGGTGAATGCAAGAGTTTTGGAAAGAGGGGCAAGTATGCAGTCTGTTGTGGATGAGAGAGCTTGGGAAGTTAGTCAGTTGTTGTTCGCTGATGATACAGCGCTGGTGGCTGATTCATGTGAGAAACTGCAGAAGCTGGTGACTGAGTTTGGGAAAGTGTGTGAAAGAAGAAAGTTGAGAGTAAATGTGAATAAGAGCAAGGATATAAGGTACAATAAGGTTGAGGGTCAAGTCAATTGGGAGGTGAGTTTGAATGGAGAAAAACTGGAGGAAGTGAAGTGTTTTAGATATCTGGGAGTGGATTTGCCAGCGGATGGAACCATGGAAGTGGAAGTGAATCATAGAGTGGGGGAGGGGGCGAAAATTCTGGGAGCGTTGAAGAATGTGTGGAAGTCGAGAACATTATCTCCGAAAGTAAAAATGGGTATGTTTGAAGGAATAGTGGTTCCAACAATGTTGTATGGTTGCGAGGCGTGGGCTATGGATAGAATTGTGCGGAGGAGGGTGGATGTGCTGGAAATGAGATGTTTGAGGACAATATGTGGTGTGAGGTGGTTTGATCGAATAAGTAATGTAAGGGTAAGAGAGATGTGTGGAAATAAAAAGAGTGTGGTTGAGAGAGCAGAAGACGGTGTTTTGAAATGGTTTGGTCACATGGAGAGAATGAGTGAGGAAAGATTGACAAAGAGGATATATGTGTCAGAGGTGGAGGGAACGAGGAAAAGTGGGAGACCAAATTGGAGGTGGAAAGATGGAGTGAAAAAGATTTTGAGTGCTCGGGACCTGAACATGCAGGAGGGTGAAAGGCGTGCAAGGAATAGAGTGAATTGGAACGATGTGGTATACCGGGGTCGACGTGCTGTCATTGGATTGAACCAGGGCATGTGAAGCGTCTGGGGTAAACCATGGGAAGTTGTGTGGGGCCTGGATGTGGAAAGGGAGCTGTGATTTCGGTGCATTATTATATGACAGCTAGAGACTGAGTGTGAACGAATGGGGCCTTTGTTGTCTTTTCCTAGCGCTACCTCGCACACATGAGGGGGGAGGGGGTTGTTATTTCATGTGTGGCGAGGTGGCGATGGGAATGAATAAAGGCAGACAGTATGAATTATGTACATGTGTTTATATGTATATGTCTGTGTGTGTATATATATATCTATACATTGAGATGTTTAGGTATGCATATTTGCGTGTGTGGGTTGGGCCGTTCTTTCGTCTGTTTCCTTGCGCTACCTCGCTAACGCGGGAGACAGCGACAAAGCAATATATATATATATATATATATATATATATATATATATATATATATATATATATATATAGGGTGGGGGAGGGGGCGAAAATCCTGGGAGCCTTGAAGAATGTGTGGAAGTCGAGAACATTATCTCGGAAAGCAAAAATGGATATGTTTGAAGGAATAGAGGTTCCAACAATGTTGTATGGTTGCGAGGCGTGGGCTATGGATAGAGTTGTGCGCAGGAGGATGGATGTGCTGGAAATGAGATGTTTGAGGACAATGTGTGGTGTGAGGTGGTTTGATCGAGTAAGTAACGTAAGGGTAAGAGAGATGTGTGGAAATAAAAAGAGCGTGGGTGAGAGAGCAGAAGAGGGTGTTTTGAAATGGTTTGGGCACATGGAGAGATAATGAGTGAGGAAAGATTGACCAAGAGGATATATGTGTCGGAGGTGGAGGGAACGAGGAGAAGTGGGAGACCAAATTGGAGGTGGAAAGATGGAGTGAAAAAGATTTTGTGTGATCGTGGCCTGAACATGCAGGAGGGTGAAAGGAGGGCAAGGAATAGAGTGAATTGGATCGATGTGGTATACCGGGGTTGACGTGCTGTCATTGGATTGAATCAGGGCATGTGAAGCGTCTGGGGTAAACCATGGAAAGCTGTGTAGGTATGTATATTTGCGTGTGTGGACGTATGTATATACATGTGTATGGGGGTGGGTTGGGCCATTTCTTTCGTCTGTTTCCTTGCGCTACCTCGCAAACGCGGGAGACAGCGACAAAGCAAAAAAAAAAAAGATATATATATATATATATATATATATATATATATATATATATATATATATATATATATATATATATATATATATTATCCCTGGGGATAGGGGAGAAAGAATACTTCCCACGTATTCCCTGCGTGTCGTAGAAGGCGACTAAAAGGGGAGGGAGCGGGTGGCTGGAAATCCTCCCCTCTCTTTTTTTTTTTTTTAATTTTCCAAAAGAAGGAACAGAGAAGAGGGCCAGGTGAGGATTTTCCCTCAAAGGCCCAGTCCTTTGTTCTTAACGCTACCTCGCTAACGCGGGAAATGGCGAATAGTATGAAAGAAAGAAAAGATATATATATATATATATATATATATATATATATATATATATATATATATATATATATATATATATATACTGTATATATGTGTGTGTGTGTGTGTGTGTGTGTAAGAATGAATGTGAGAAATACTTAGAAAAACAAATGGATTTGTATGTAGCATTTATGGATCTGGAGAAGGCATATGATAGAGTTGAGAGAGATTCTCTGTGGAAAGTATTAAGAGTATATGGTGTGGGAGGCAAGTTGTTAGAAGCAGTGAAAAGTTTTTATCGAGGATGTATGGCATGTGTACGTGTAGGAAGAGAGGAAAGTCATTGGTTACCAGTGAATGTCGGTTTGCGGCAAGGATGAGTGATGTCTCCATGGTTGTTTAATTTGTTTATGGATGAGGTTGTTAGGGAGGTGAATCCAAGAGTTTTGGAGAGAGGGGCAAGTATGCAATCTGTTGTAGGTGAGAGGGCTTGGGAAGTGAGTCGGTTGTTCGCTGATGTTGCAGTGCTGGTGGCTGATTCGGGTGAGAAACTGCGGAAACTGGTGACTGAGTTTGGTAAAGTGTGTGAAAGAAGAAAGCTGAGAGTAAATATGAATAAGAGCAAGGCTATTAGGTTCAGTATGGTTGAGGAACAAGTAAATTAGGAGGTAAGTTTGAATGGAGAAAACTGGAAGTAAAGTGTTTTAGATATCTGGGAGTGGATTTGGCAGCGGATGGAATCATGGAAGCGGAAGTGAGTCAACGGGTAGGGGAGGGGGAGAAGGTTCTGGGAGCGTTGAAGAATGTGTGGAAGGTGAAAACGTTATGTCGGAAAGCAAAAATGGGTATGTTTGAAGGAATAATGGTTCCAACAATGTTATATGGTTGTGAGGCGTGGGCTATAGATAGGGTTGTGCGGAGGAGGGTGGATGTGTTGGAAATGAGATGTTTGAGGACAGTATGTGGTGTGAGGTGGTTTGATCGAGTAAGTAATGAAAGGATGGGAGAGATGTGTGGTAAGAAAAAGAGTGTGGTTGAGAGAACAGAAGAGGGTGTATTGAAATGGTTTGGTCACTTGGAGAGAATGAGTGAGGAAAGATTGACAAAGAGGACATATGTGTTGGAGGTGAAGGGAAAGAGGAGAAGTGGGAGACCAAATTGGAGGTGGAAGGATGGCATGAAAAAGATTTTGAGCGATCGAGGCCTCAACATACAGGAGAGTGAAAGGCGTGCAAGGAATAGAGTGAATTGGAACGATGTGTTGTATACCGGGGTCGACGTGCTGTCATTGGATTGAACCAGGGCATGTGAAGCTTCTGGGGTAAACCATGGAAAGTTTTGTGGGTCCTGGATGTGGAAAGGGAGATGTGGTTTCGGTGCATTATACATGACAGCTAGAGACTGAGTGTGAACAAAATGTGTCCTTTGTTGTCTTTTCCTAGCGCTACCTCGCGTGCGTGCGGGTTGTCATTTCATGTGTGGCGGGGTGGCAATTGGAATGAATAAAGGCAGCAAGTATGAATTTTGTATATATATATATATATATATATATATATATATATATATATATATATATATATATATATATATCTATCTTTTCTTTTCTTTTAAACTATTCGCCATTTCCCGCGTTAGCGAGGTAGCGTTAGGAACAGAGGACTGGGCCTTTTTTGGAATATCCTCACCTGGCCCCCTCTGTTCCTTCTTTTGGAAAATTAAAAAAAAACGAGACGGGAGGATTTCCAGCCCCCCGCTCCCTCCCCTTTTAGTCGCCTTCTACGACACGCAGGGAATACGTGGGAAGTATTCTTACTCCCCTATCCCCAGGGATAATATATATATATATATATATATATATATATATATATATATATATATATATATATATATATATATATATATATATATTATCCCTGGGGATAGGGGAGTAAGAATACTTCCCACGTATTCCCTGCGTGTCGTAGAAGGCGACTAAAAGGGGAGGGAGCGGGGGGCTGGAAATCCTCCCCTCTCGTTTTTTTTTTTCTTTTTTTTAATTTTCCAAAAGAAGGAACAGAGAAGAGGGCCAGATGAGGATATTCCCTCAAAGGCCCAGTCCTCTGTTCTTAACGCTACCTCGCTATCGCGGGAAATGGCGAATAGTATAAAAAAAAATATATATATATATATATATATATATATATATATAAAGGAGAGATGGGTAGTATGTTTGAGGAAAGGAACCTGGATGTTTTGGCTCTGAGTGAAACGAAGCTCAAGGGTAAAGGAGAAGAGTGGTGTGGGAATGTCTTGGGAATAAAGTCAGGGGTTAGTGAGAGGACAAGAGCAAGGGAAGGAGTAGAACTACTCCTGAAACAGGAGTGGTGGCAGTATGTGATAGAGTGTAAAAAGTAAACTCTAGATTGATGCGGGTAAAACTGAAAGTGGATGGAGAGAGATGGATGATTGTTGGTGAATATGCAGCTGGGCATGAGAAGAAAGATCAAGAGAGGCAAGTGTTTTGGGAGCAGCTGAGTGAGTGTGTTAGTAGTTTTGATGCACGAGACCGGATTATCATGATGGGTGATTTGAATGCAAAGGTGAGAAATGAGGCAGTCGAGGGAATAATTGGTGTACAAGGGTTGTTCAGTGTTGTAAATGGTAATGGTGAGGAGCTTGTAGATTTATGTGCTGAAAAAGGACTGGTGATTGGGAATACCTGGTTTAAAAAGAAAGATATACATAAGTATACGTATGTAAGTAGGAGAGATGGCCAGAGAGTGTTATTGGATTACGTGTTGATTGATAGGCGCGCGAGAGAGAGACTTTTGGATGTTAATATGCTGAGAGCTGCAACTGGAGGGATGTCTGATCATTATCTTGTGGAGGCGAAGGTGAAGATTTGTATGGGTTTTCAGAAAAGAAGAGAGAATGTTGGGGTGAAGAGAGTGGTGAGAGTAAGTGAGCTTGGGAAGGAGACTTGTGTGAGGAAGTACCAGGAGAGCCTGAGTACAGAATGGAAAAAGGTGAGAACAAAGGACGCAAGGGGAGTGGGGAAGGAATGGGATATATATAGGGAAGCATTGATGGCTTGTGTAAAAGATGCTTGTGGCATGAGAAGCGTGGGAGGTGGGCAGATTAGAAAGGGTAGTGAGTGGTGTGATGAAGAAGTAAGATTATTAGTGAAAGAGAAGAGAGAGGCATTTGCACGATTTTTGCAGGGAAATAATGCAGATGACTGGGAGATATGTAAAAGAAAGAGGCAGGAGGTCAAGAGAAAGGTGCAAGAGGCGAAAAAGAGGGCAAATGAGAGTTGGGGTGAGAGAGTATCATTAAATCTTAGGGAAAATAAAAAGATGTTTTAGAATTAGGTAAATAAAGTGCGTAAGACAAGGGAACAAATGGGAACATCAGTGAAGGGGGCTAATGGGGAGGTAATAACAAGTAGTGGTGATGGGAGAAGGCGATGGAGTGAGTATTTTGAAGGTTTGTTGAATGCGTTTGATGATAGAGTGGTGGATATAGGGTGTTTTGGTCGAGGTGGTGTGCAAATTGAGAGCGTTAGGGAGAATGGTATGGTAAACAGAGAAGAGGTAGTAAAAGCTTTGCAGAAGATGAAAACTGGCAAGGCAGCGGGTTTGGATGGTATTGCAGTGGAACATATTAAAGAAGGTTGTGACTGTATTGTTGAGTGGTTGGTAAGGTTATTTAATGTATATATGACTCATGGTGAGGTGCCTGAGGACTGGCGGAATGCTTGCATAGTGCCATTGTACAAAGGCAAAGGGGATAATAGTGAGTGCTCAAATTACAGAGGTATAAGTTTGTTGAGTATTCCTGGGAAACTATGTGGGAGGGTATTGATTGAGAGGGTGAAGGCAGGTACAGAACATCAGATTGGGGAAGAGCAGTGTGGTTTCAGAAGTAGTAGAGGATGTGTGGACCAGGTGTTTGCTTTGAAAAATGTATGTGAGAAATACTTGGAAAAGCAAATGGATTTGTTTGTAGCATTTATGGATCTAGAGAAGGCATATGATAGAGTTGGTAGCGATGGTATATGGAAGGTATTAAGAATATATGGTGTGAGAGGTAAGTTGTTAGAAGCAGTGAAAAGTTTTTATCGAGGATGTAAGGCATGTGCACGTGTAGGAACGGAGGAAAGTGATTGGTTCGTAGTGAATGTTGCTTTGCGGCAAGGGTGTGTGATGTCTCCATGGTTGTTTAATTTGTTTATGGATGGGATTGTTAGGGAGGTGAATGCAAGAGTTTTGGAAAGAGTGGCAAATATGCAGTTTGTTGTGGATGAGAGAGCTCGGGAAGTGAGTCAGTTGTTGTTCGCTGATGATACAGCGCTGGTGGCTGATTCATGTGAGAGACTGCAGAAGCTGGTGACTGAGTTTGGTAAAGTGTGTGAAAGAAGAAAGTTGAGTGTAAATGTGAATAAGAGCAAGGTTATTAGGTACAGTAGGGTTGAGGGTCAAGTCAATTGGGAGGTAAGTTTGAATGGAGAAAAACTGGAAGAAGTGAAGTGTTTTAGAAATCTTGGAGTGGATTTGGCAGCAGATGGAACCATGGAAGCGGAAGTGAATAATAGGGTGGGGGTGGGGGCGAAAGTTCTGGGAGCTTTGAAAAATGTGTGGAAGTCGAGAACGTTATCTTGGAAAGCAATAATGGGTATGTTTGAAGGAATAGTGGTTCCAACAATGTTATATAGTTGCGAGGCGTGGGCTATAGATAGAGTTGTGCGGAGGAGGGTGGATGATCTGGAAATGAGATATTTGAGGACAATATGTGGTGTGAGGTGGTTTGATCGAGTAAGTAGTGAAAGGGTAAGAGAGATGTATGGTAATAAAAAGAGTGTGGTTGAGAGAGGAGAAGAGGGCGTTTTGAAATGGTTTGGTCACATGGAGAGAATGAGTCAGGAAAGATTAACAAAGAGGATATATTTGTCAGAGGTGGATGGAACGAGGAGAAGTGGGCGAGCAAATTGTAGGTGGAAAGATGGAGTGAAAAAGATTTTGAGTGATCGGGGCCTGAACATGCAAGAGGGTGAAAGGCGGGCAAGGAATAGAGTGAATTGGAACGATGTGGTATACCGGGGTCGACGTGCTGTCAGAGGATTGAACCAGGGCTGTGAAGCGTCTGGGGTAAACCATGGAAAGTTTGTGGGTCCTGGATGTGGAAAGGGAGCTGTGGTTTCGGTGCATTATACATGACAGCTAGAGACTGAGTGTGAACGAGTGTGGCCTTTGTTGTCTTTTCCTGGTGCTACCTCGCGCACATGCTGCGGAGGGGGTTTTCATTTTATGTGTGGCAGGGTGGCGACGGGAATGAATAAGGGCAGACAGTATGAATTATGTACATGTGTATATATGTATATGACTGTGTGTATATATATGTATACGTTGAGATGTATAGGTATGTATATGTGCGTTTGTGGACGTGTATGTATATACATGTGTATGTGGGTGGATTGGGTAGCGCAAGGAAACAGACGAATGAAATGGCCCAACCCACCCCCATACACATGTATATACACACACGTCCACACACGCAAATATACATACCTATACATCTCAATATACACATGTATATACACACACAGACACATACATATATACCAATGCACACAATTCACACTGTCTGCCTTTATTCATTCCCATCGCCACCTCACCACACATGGAATATCATCCCCCTCCCCCCTCATGTGTGCGGGATAGCGCTAGGAAAAGACAACAAAGGCCTCATTCGTTTACACTCAGTCTCTAGCTGTCATGCAATAATGCCTGAAACCACAGCTCCCTTTCCACATCCAGGCCCCACACAGCTTTCCATGGTTTACCCCAGACGCTTCACATGCCCTGATTCAATCCACTGACAGCACGTCAACCCCGGTATACCACATCGATCCAATTCACTCTATTCCTTGCCCGCCTTTCACCCTCCTGCATGTTCAGGCCCCGATCACTCAAAATCTTTTTCACTCCATCTTTCCACCTCCAATTTGGTCTCCCACTTCTCCTCGTTCCCTCCACCTGCGACACATATATCCTCTTGGTCAATCTTTCCTCACTCATTCTCTCCATGTGCCCAAACCATTTCAAAACACCCTCTTCTGCTCTCTCAACCACGCTCTTTTTATTTCCACACATCTCTCTTACCCTTACATTACTTACTCGATCAAACCACCTCACACCACACATTGTCCTCAAACATCTCATATCCAGCATATCCACCCTCCTGAGCACAACTCTATCCATAGCCCACGCCTCGCAACCATACAACATTGTTGGAACCACTATTCCTTCAAACATACCCATTTTTGCTTTCCGAGATAATGTTCTCGACTTCCACACATTCTTCAAGGCTCCCAGGATTTTCGCCCCCTCCGCCACCCTATGATTCACTTCCGCTTCCATGGTTCCATCCGCTGCCAGATCCACTCCCAGATATCTAAAACACTTTACTTCCAGTTTTTCTCCATTCAAACTTACCTCCCAATTGACTTGACCCTCAACCCTACTGTACCTAATAACCTTGCTCTTATTCACATTTACTCTTAACTTTCTTCTTTCACACACTTTACCAAACTCAAAATGTATATGTATGTATATGTGCGTGTGCGGACGTGTATGTATATGCATGTGTATGTGGGTGGGTTGGGCCATTCTTTCGTCTGTTTCCTTGTGCTACCTCGCTAACGCGGGAAACCGACAAAGTATGAAATAAAATATATGATTATTTATTGTCTTATACTTTATTGCTGTCTCCCGCGTTATATATATATATATATATATATATATATATATATATATATATATATATATATATATATATATATATATATATACGAACAAAGTGCATATGAACGCGCACCTTCATAGAACATACAAATCACCAACAGCCAGGATCGAACCCTGGACCCCTGTGCGCTCCCGCCTGTTGCACAGAGGTCCCGGGTTCGATCCTGGTGTTGGAGATTTGTATGTTCTATGAAGGTGCGCGTTCATATGCACTTTGTTCGTATTCATATACATCCGCATTGTATAGTTAGGTTCGGTAAAATGCTATCTGCTGATTGTGTGAGCCTGATGGGAAAAGACCGGTGTAGACTCCGTTGGTCACCAACGTGGGACGAAGGGTATTCGAATACATAGTGTCCGAATACATAGTATTCGAATAGCCAATTCTCAATTTTAGGGGCGACCGTAGCCTAGCGGTATCGCTCCCGCCTGTTGCACAGGGGTCCCGGGCTCGATCCTGGCTGTTGGAGATTTGTATGTTCTATGAAGGTGCGTGTTCATATGCACTTTTTTCGTATTCATATACCTCCGCGTTGTACAGTTAGGTTCGGTAAAATGCTATCTGCTGACTGTGTGACCCTGATGGGAAAAGACCGGTGTAGACCCCGTTGCTCACCAACGTGGGACGAAGGGTATTCGAATACATAGTATTTGAATAGTCAATTTCCTACTTAAGGGGTGATCATAGCCCAGCGGTAGCGCTCCCGCCTGTTGCACAGGGTTCCCGGGTTCGATCCTGGTTGTTGGAGATTTGTATTATATATATATATATATATATATATATATATATATATATATATATATATATATATATACGCACATCACGTACTTATACTTAGAAATACATACGTACATATATATACACATATACCTACTTGCTCACCATCATCAATATCCGACGCCACCCCTCTCCAAAACAAGCAGCATAAATGCTTGAAAGAAAAGATGTAATGATACATATACGTTCGTCTCTCCCAAACCTGATCGCCGCCTCCTGCGTCAGCAAGTAAACTCCAGGAAACAAATGAGGAAAGGCCACATCTGCTAAACAAGATGTCATGTATAATGCACGGAAACCACAGCTCCCTATCAATATCCAGGCGCCACAGACCTTTTCATGGTTTACCTTCGACGTTTCACATTCCCTGGTTCAGTTGATCCCAGTAGGCCACATTCCAATTCACTCTATTCGGTGCACCCTTTTCACCCTCCTGCATGTTCAGGCCCAGATCGCCTAGAATTACCCCCATATCCTTCCATCTCCAATTTGGTCTCCTGATTCTCCTTGTTCCCTCCTCTTCTGACACATGTATCCTTTTTGTCAATCTTTCCTCACTCATTCTCTCCATATGTCCAAACCATTTCATGACACCCAGTTAGGTCTCTACCACACTTTTTATTACCTCACATATCTTACCCTTTCATTACTTACTCAGATATTTAATATACAACTCATCCACCCTCCTTTACACAACCCTATCTATAACCCATGCCTCAAAACCATAAATTATTGTTGGAACACTTATTCCTTCAAAAATATTTATTTTTGCCCCCAAAGATAACATTCTCTCTTTTCACACATTCTTCAGCACTCCCAGAACCTTTGCCCCATCCCTTATTCTGTGACTCACTTCCACTTTCATTTGCTGCCAAGTTCACTCCCAGATATATAAAACACTTCCTTTCCTCCAGCTTTTCTCCATTCAAACTTTCATCCAAACTAACTTGTCCCTCAACCCTGCTGAACCTAATAACATTGCTTTTATTCATATTTACTCTCAACTCTATTCTTTCTCCTGTTCTTCCAAACTCACTCACCAATAACATTGCTTTTATTCATACTTACTCTCAATTTTATTCTTTCTCTTGTTCTTCCAAACTCACTCACCAACTTCTGCAGTTTCTCACTCAAATCAGCCACCAGTGCTGTATCATCAGCACACAACATCTGACTCATTTCCCAGACCCTTCTCATCCCCAACAGACTGCATACTCGCCCCTCTCTCCAAGACTCTTGCATTTTCCTCCTTCACTAGTCAGTCCATAAACAAATTAAGCAACCCTGGTGACATCAAACACCCTTGCCGCAGACCAGCTCTGTACATACGTTCACCACCACAGTCAGTACTCTTCCCTACAACCCACCAGGTATACTCAACAGACTTATACCTCTGTAGTTTTATCACTCATCTTTGCATTTATACGGTGGCACTATACATGCTTTCTGCCAGTCCTCAGGCACTTCACCATATGTATAGTGAATACCCTTCCCAACCATTCAAGAACAGTCACTTTCTTGATGAATTTACCTGCAATACCATCCAGTTCCGCCACCTTGCTGAATTTAATTTTCCGCAAGGCTTTTGCCACCTCTTGTCTTCAATAAACCACTCTCCATGACTCTCTCCATTTGCATACAAACAACCTAAACACCCTACATCTGCCACTCTGTCATCAAACACATTTAACAGTCCTTCAAAATATTAACTCAATCTCCTCAATTTCTCACTATCTGATATCACTTTCCCCTTTGCCCCCCTTCACTGATGTTCCCATTTCTTCCAATCTTTCACACATTATTCACCTCCTTCCAAAACGTCTTTTTATTCTTCCTAAAGTTTAATGATACACTCACCACAACTCTCATTTGTCCTCATTTTCAACCCCTGCACCTTCCTCTTGACCTCCTGCCTCTTTCTCGTATACATCTCTCAATCATTTGCACTCCTTCCTTGTTAGTACCATCCAGATGCCTCTCTTTTGTCTTTAACTAGCATCTTTACTTCATCCCACCCTACACTACCCTTTCTAATCAGCCCACCTCCCACTTTGCACATGCCACATTCATCTCTTGCACATGCCATCACTGCTTCCCTGAATACCTCCCATTCCTCACCCATCCCCTTACTTCATTTACTCTCACCTTTTGTCATTCTACTCTCAACCTCTCTAGGTATATCTTTACACAAGTTTCACCACTCTCTTCTCTCCAGCATTGTTTCCTCCTCTGTGAAAACCTCCACAAACCTTCACCCTTGCCTCCTCAATATAGTGATCAGACATCCCACCAGCTGCACCTCACAGCACATTTACATCCAAAAGTCGCTCCTTTACATGCCTACCAAGTAACATGTAATCAAATAATGCCCCTTGACCCTCTCTTCTACTCACATATGTATACTTGTGTAAATCTCTCTTTATAAGCCAAGCATTCCTAATCACCAGTCTTTTTTCAGCACACAACTCCACAAGCTCTTAACCATTTCCATTCATAGCACTGAATACCCCATGTGCACCAGTTATACCCTCAACTACCACATTGCTCACCACACTCACTCAACTCACTCACCTGCTTCCAAAACACTTGCCTCTCATGATCTTTCTTCTTATGACCATGTGCATAAGCACCAACAATCACCCATCTCTCGCCATTCACTTTCAGTTGTACCTACATCACTCTAGAATTTACTTCCTTGCACTGTATGATACAGTTCCACTAGTGATGATACCAGTAATGATAATGATAAAGATAATGCCTATAATGCACAAACAAACATTATTGATAAAAGTATTTTGCCAGCATTATGTTAATTAAGATATTATTTAGCCATACTAATACATTATGTTTGATTAAGAATTAATATGTATTCTTTTACAGGTGTATGCTTGCTGTTGGTGGTAGGACATTTCCAGTCGGCTGTGTCACAGGGTAATGACCTCGAGCCCACCTTGACTCCGCCCTCTGACTCGTTGGGGTCACCAACGTCATTCTCAGAGGGTCAGGGAACCAACGACCTACAGGGCTCAACTGTAGTGGACTACACTTTAGCTGAGGACCCCAGTTTAGAGGTGAGGAGATTTGTACTTGGATAAGAATTTCATATTTGACGGGTGTTCTTGTCTTTTCATCTTGCGTATAAAATCAGGAATATCCAGAGAGTACCCACGAGGCAAGTCTAACATTGGAGACTACCACATTTTCCAGCCTTAACAATTCGTAAGTTTTTCATAACCCATAGCCGACAAAGATGTAACTTAATGGGCATGCTCAGAATGTCATAAAGAAAGAAAACAAATTCCATCCATTGGATTCATGATGTCATGAAATTACATCATTCAGAGGCACCATTAAGATTCATACTTTTTCGTACACATTCGCCATTTCTCGTGTTAGCGAGGTAGCGTTGAGAACAGAGGACTGAGCCTTAGAGGGAATATCCTCGCTTGGCCCCCTTCTCTGTTCCTTCTTTTGGAATATTAAAAATGGGAGGGGAGGATTTATAGCACCCCCACTCCTCACTTGGCCCCCTTCTCTGTTCCTTCTTTTGGAAAATTAAAAATGGGAGGGGAGAATTTATAGCGCCCCCACTCCTTCCACGACACGCAGGGAATACGTTGGAAGCATTCTTTCTCCCCTGTCTACAGGGATATGTTTGCTTTTTGACCAGACATCCATCTATGACATCAACAACATGTTCTTTCCCGTAGTAAGTTATGATATATTAAAAGAGAAGAGGTAGTGAAAGCTTTGTAGAAGATGAAAGCTGGCAAGGCGGTGGGTTTGGATGGTATTGCAATGGAATTTATTGAAAAAGGGGGTGACTGTGTTTTTGATTGGTTGATAAGGATATTCAGTGTATTTATGGTTCATGGTGAAGTGCCTGAGGATTAGTGGAATGCATGTACAGTGTCACTGTACAAAGGCGAAGGGGATAAATGTGAGTGTTCAAATTACAGAGGCATAGGTTTGTTGAGTATTCCTGGGAAATTATATGGGAGGGTATTGATTGAGAGGGTGAAGTCATGTACAGAGCATCAGATTGGGGAGGAGCAATGTGGTTCCAGAAGTGGTAGAGGACTTGTGGATCAGGTGTTTGTTTTGAAGAATGTATGTGAGAAATATTTAGAAAAACAGCTGGATTTGTATGTAGCATTTATGGATCTGGAAAAGGCATATGATAGGGTAGATAAAGATGCTTTGTGGAAGGTTTTAAGAATATATGGTATGGGAGGTAAGTTGCTAGAAGCAGTGAAAAGTTTTTGCAAAGGATGTAAAGCATGTGCACGAGTAGGAAGAGAGGAAAGTGGTTGGTTCGAACGTGAATGTTGGTTTGCAGCAGGGGTGTGTGATGTCTCCATGGTTGTATAATTTGTTTATGGATGGGGTAGTCAGGGAGGTGAATGCAAGAGCTTTGGAGGAGGGGCAAGTATGCATTATGTTGTGGATGAGAGAGCTTGGGAAGTTTCAGTTGTTGTTCGCTGATGATACAGCACTGGTGGCTGATTCGGGTGAGAAACTGCAGAAGCTGGTGACTGAGTTCGGTAAAGTGTATGAAAGAAGAAAGCTAAGAGTAAATGTGAATAAGAGCAAGGTTATTAGGTTCAGTAGGGTTGAGAGACAAGTTAGTTGGGAGGTAAGTTTGAATGGTCAAAAGCTGGAGGAAGTGAAGTGTTTTAGATATCTGGGAGTGGACTTAGCAGCGGATGGAATCATGGAAGTGGAAGTGAGTCACAGGGTGGGGGAGTTGGTGAAAGTTCTGGGAGCGTTGAAGAATGTGTGGAAAGTGAGAACGTTATCCTGGAGAGCAAAAATGGGTATGTTTAAAGGAATAGTGGTTCCAACAATGTTATATGATTGCAAGGTATGGTCTATAGATAGGGTTGTTGAAGGAGGGTAAATATGTTGGAAATGAATGTTTGAGGACAATATGTGGTGTAAGGTGGTTTGATCGAGTAAGCAATGAAAGGGTAAGAGAGATGTATGGTAATAAAAAGAGTGTGGATGAGAGAGCAGAAGAGGGTGTGTTGAAATGGTTTGGACACATGGAGAGAATGAGTGAGGAAAGATTGACAAAGAGGATTATGTGTCAGAGGTGGAGGGAAGAAAGAGAAGCTGGAGACCAAATTCGAGGTGGAAAGATGGAGTGAAAAAGATTTTGAGCAATCAGGGCCTGAACATACAGGGATGTGAAAGGCATGCAAGGAATAGATTGAATTGGAATGATGTGGTATGCCAGGTTCGACGTGCTGTCAGTGGATTGAACCAGGGCATGTGGAGCGTTTGGGGTAAACCATGGAAAGTTCTGTGGGGCCTGGATGTGGAAAGTGAGCTGTGGTTTTGGTGCATTACACATGACAGCTAGAGGCTGAGTGTGAACAAATGTGGGCATTGTTGTCTTTTCCTGGCACTACCTCGCTGGAATGGGGGATGCTATTTCATGTGTGGTAGGATGTCCACGGGAATGGATGAAGGCAGCAAGTATGAATATGTACATTTGTATATATGTATATGTCTGTGTATGCTTATATATGTATACATTGAAATGTATATGTATGTATATGTGCGTGTATGGCTGTTTATGTATATACACGTATATGGGATGGGTTGAGCAATTCCTCGTCTGTTTCCTTGCGCTACCTTGCTGACGCAGGAGATGGCAATTAAGTATGATAATAATGATAATAATAATAATGATAATAATAATAATAACTAAAAACTAAAACATTATAGACATGCAGCACAAAGGGCTCAGCATGTGATTCATTTTGATACACATGTGTTTATCTCTGCAGTCTTATTATCATTAATGAGCACATGTCATTAAGTGTAATTTTACTGAAGTAAACTTACAATTCTAAGGGGCTCAGATTAGCAATGTAGCAAGGAAAATTGAGTGTCCCTGCTATTTGCCAACCTTTGGAGTTAGAGACTTCCTTTCTGTAATTCATACAGTAGATACGTATCTGTATGCTTGTAATCCAACCCATGGATTATATATATATAGATGAAAACCCCTGGATAAGAGATGAAAGTTTCAGCAAGAAAAGCCAAGCCTCTTAAGAGTAAAGAGAATCTTGAGAGAAAAAATTTGACGAAAGCTAACAAAAGTTGGAAATGAGTGTAGCTTTTTGATACAAATAAATGGTTGAATATGATATCCATACTGGTTGTATATGTTGTATACTTAACAAGAGGGAACTTCCTGTGTAGTTTAAAGAGTCTTTTTTGTTCAACTGTTTTTCTTTACCACTTCTGAGGTAATGATGTGATTTACTATTGAATTCCATCTTAGGTGTAATAGATTGGAATGTAATGGAAGAATTACTATTAAAACTGTTTCTAAGTTTTTAAGGCAAAAATCTTTCTCAATTTTCTGTAGATTATTTTTGTTTTTTTAGCAATTATACGTACTTTGTCTCTTGTGATGAGGATAGGATAACCATACTTGAATATTGCAGTTTTAAAGTTTTGAACTAGTGAGATTTTGACTGTGATTACCGTAAACTATGTCAGCAAAATTTTTTCTGTAGGGTCGTGGATTGACAAGCATCAATAATAGAACAGATGATGTTGTTAGCATCATAGAGGAAGATGCAAGTTTCCTAACATTAGGAAGAGGATCACGAGAAGGCCACTTCTCTGGAACTTCACGTGTTGTGTTGCCTGTCACGCTAAACCTTAGGGGATACACATCAATCAGCTTTCGAACTTGTAGACATGGCACCCTGCTTTCACAGGTCAGTATATGCTGTTGTACAGTTATATTTCCTTTTATGGTAATAATTGTTATATGAATTGAGACACTTTGGCTAAGAGGATACTGAGTTTTGTGTCATAATAGTTACAGACTGTTACTGCTAATTAAGTTATTAACTGTTGTTAAGAATCCCAATAACATGACACTTTCTCTACGCTTTTCACGTAAAGTATTTCATTTTATGGCAAGATAATGAATCTTAGGTTCCTGATACACTGAAAATTTACACACAATGCATTGGCATAAGGTAAAAAGTTTGAACTCTTTTCTTAGATCTGTTTTTCATATATATTATGTAATGGTAATGCAGTGTTAGAGGTCACTACCTTGAAAATACAATGATGTAAAAAATCTAAATGATCATGCTTTTGTCTCACCAGACCCTCACCTTCCTAAGATTCATTCTATAGATGTTCCAATGTTAACTGTCGATGTACATCTTTGTTGGTTTAATTATGTAATTAGATGAAAAATAAAACATTTAAATAAGACATTTTCATTTATAAAACATGAATGTTAATGAAGACCAGCATTTATTTAGATGTAGTATTTACTCTTGTGTCCTTTGAGTTAGCTTGCTTAAGACAGCAACTGCCCAGGAAAGTACTACCATCCTAACTGAAGTGTCTTGAAGTCAACTTCCATTTTCTCCTTTTATGCACCATATACTGGAAGTCACTTTTTCTTTCTTTGCACCCATAAGAAAGAAGAATTCTTCCTTCGTTGAAGGAATGTGCACTTGCTAAACCTTTCCCAAATACTTAGGTCACTTCTTTCATCATAATATTATGTGTACTGATAGGAACAGCGGATAGTAAAATTATAATGTGTTGATTCATGTCTTTCAGGAGGGTTCAGATGGTGACACATTGGTCCTTGGCATAAATGAAGAGGGTACTTTAGTGCTATCAATCATTCGCCATGGCCAGCCATACACGACTACACTAGGAAGAAGACTCAACAACAATGTTTGGCACAGAGTTTACCTCAAGTAATATTTGTATTATTTGTTTATTATACCTGATCGCTTGTTCATAGTGAATATATATATATATATATATATATATATATATATATATATATATATATATATATATATATATATATATATATATATATATATATTTTTTTTTTTTTTTTCTTTTTTTTCTTTTTTTTTTTTCTTGCTTTGTCGCTGTCTCCCGCGTTTGCAAGGTAGCGCAAGGAAACAGACGAAAGAAATGGCCCAACCCACCCCCATACACATGTATATACATACGTCCACACACGCAACTATACATACCTACACAGCTTTCCATGGTTTACCCCAGACGCTTCACATGCCCCGATTCAATCCACTGACAGCACGTCAACCCCGGTATACCACATCGCTCCAATTTACTCTATTCCTTGCCCTCCTTTCACCCTCCTGCATGTTCAGGCCCCGATCACACAAAATCTTTTTCACTCCATCTTTCCACCTCCAATTTGGTCTCCCTCTTCTCCTCGTTCCCTCCACCTCCGACACATATATCCTCTTGGTCAATCTTTCCTCACTCATTCTCTCCATGTGCCCAAACCATTTCAAAACACCCTCTTCTGCTCTCTCAACCACGCTCTTTTTATTTCCACACATCTCTCTTACCCTTACGTTACTCACTCGATCAAACCACCTCACACCACACATTGTCCTCAAACATCTCATTTCCAGCACATCCATCCTCCTGCGCACAACTCTATCCATAGCCCACGCCTCGCAACCATACAACATTGTTGGAACCACTATTCCTTCAAACATACCCATTTTTGCTTTCCGAGATAATGTTCTCGACTTCCACACATTCTTCAAGGCCCCCAGAATTTTCGCCCCCTCCCCCACCCTACGATCCACTTCCGCTTCCATGGTTCCATCCGCTGCCAGATCCACTCCCAGATATCTAAAACACTTCACTACCTCCAGTTTTTCTCCATTCAAACTCACCTCCCAATTGACTTGACCCACAACCCTACTGTACCTAATAACCTTGCTCTTATTCACATTTACTCTTAACTTTCTTCTTCCACACACTTTACCAAACTCAGTCACCAGCTTCTGCAGTTTCTCATATGAATCAGCCACCAGCGCTGTATCATCATCGAACAACAACTGACTCACTTCCCAAGCTCTCTCATCCCCAACAGACTTCATACTTGCCCCTCTTTCCAAAACTCTTGCATTTACCTCCCTAACAACCCCATCCATAAACAAATTAAACAGCCATGGAGACATCACACACCCCTGCCGCAAACCTACATTCACTGAGAACCAATCACTTTCCTCTCTTCCTACACGTACACATGCCTTACATCCTCGATAAAAACTTTTCACTGCTTCTAACAACTTTCCTCCCACACCATATATTCTTAATACCTTCCACAGAGCATCTCTATCAACTCTATCATATGCCTTCTCCAGATCCATAAATGCTACATACAAATCCATATATATATATATTTTTTTTTTTTTTTTTTTATACTTTGTCGCTGTCTCCCGCGTTTGCGAGGTAGCGCAAGGAAACAGACGAAAGAAATGGCCCAACCCCCCCCCCCATACACATGTACATACACACGTCCACACACGCAAATATACATACCTACACAGCTTTCCATGGTTTACCCCAGACGCTTCACATGCCTTGATTCAATCCACTGACAGCACGTCAACCCCTGTATACCACATCGCTCCAATTCACTCTATTCCTTGCCCTCCTTTCACCCTCCTGCATGTTCAGGCCCCGATCACACAAAATCTTTTTCACTCCATCTTTCCACCTCCAATTTGGTCTCCCTCTTCTCCTCGTTCCCTCCACCTCCGACACATATATCCTCTTGGTCAATCTTTCCTCACTCATTCTCTCCATGTGACCAAACCATTTCAAAACACCCTCTTCTGCTCTCTCAACCACGCTCTTTTTATTTCCACACATCTCTCTTACCCTTACGTTACTTACTCGATCAAACCACCTCACACCACACATCGTCCTCAAACATCTCATTTCCAGCACATCCATCCTCCTGCGCACAACTCTATCCATAGCCCACGCCTCGCAACCATACAACATTGTTGGAACCACTATTCCTTCAAACATACCCATTTTTGCTTTCCGAGATAATGTTCTCGACTTCCACACATTTTTCAAGGCTCCCAAAATTTTCGCCCCCTCCCCCACCCTATGATCCACTTCCGCTTCCATGGTTCCATCCGCTGACAGATCCACTCCCAGATATCTAAAACACTTCACTTCCTCCAGTTTTTCTCCATTCAAACTCACCTCCCAATTGACTTGACCCTCAACCCTACTGTACCTAATAACCTTGCTCTTATTCACATTTACTCTTAACTTTCTTCTTCCACACACTTTACCAAACTCAGTCACCAGCTTCTGCAGTTTCTCACATGAATCAGCCACCAGCGCTGTATCATCAGCGAACAACAACTGACTCACTTCCCAAGCTCTCTCATCCCCAACAGACTTCATACTTGCCCCTCTTTCCAGGACTCTTGCATTTACCTCCCTAACAACCCCATCCATAAACAAATTAAACAACCATGGAGACATCACACACCCCTGCCGCAAACCTACATTCACTGAGAACCAATCACTTTCCTCTCTTCCCACACGTACACATGCCTTACATCCTCGATAAAAACTTTTCACTGCTTCTAACAACTTGCCTCCCACACCATATATTCTTAATACCTTCCACAGAGCATCTCTATCAACTCTATCATATGCCTTCTCCAGATCCATAAATGCTACATACAAATCCATTTGCTTTTCTAAGTATTTCTCACTTACATTCTTCAAAGCAAACACCTGATCCACACATCCTCTACCACTTCTGAAACCGCACTGCTCTTCCCCAATCTGATGCTCTGTACATGCCTTCACCCTCTCAATCAATACCCTCCCATATAATTTACCAGGAATACTCAACAAACTTATACCTCTGTAAGTTGAGCACTCACTCTTATCCCCTTTGCCTTTGTACAATGGCACTATGCACGCATTCCGCCAATCCTCAGGCACCTCACCATGAGTCATACATACATTAAATAACCTTACCAACCAGTCAACAATACAGTCACCCCCTTTTTTAATAAATTCCACTGCAATACCATCCAAACCTGCTGCCTTGCCGGCTTTCATCTTCCGCAAAGCTTTTACTACCTCTTCTCTGTTTACCAAATCATTTTCCCTAACCCTCTCACTTTGCACACCACCTCGACCAAAACACCCTATATCTGCCACTCTGTCATCAGACACATTCAACAAACCTTCAAAATACTCATTCCATCTCCTTCTCACATCACCACTACTTGTTATCACCTCCCCATTTACGCCCTTCACTGAAGTTCCCATTTGCTCCCTTGTCTTACGCACCCTATTTACCTCCTTCCAGAACATCTTTTTATTCTCCCTAAAATTTACTGATAGTCTCTCACCCCAACTCTCATTTGCTCTTTTTTTCACCTCTTGCACCTTTCTCTTGACCTCCTGTCTCTTTCTTTTATACTTCTCCCACTCAATTGCATATATATATATATATATATATGCAATTATATATATATAATTCAATATATATATATATATATATATATATATATATATATATATATATATATATATATATATATATATATATATATATATATGCAATTATATATATATATAACTCTATATATATATATATATATATATATATATATATATATATATATATATATATATATATATATATGTGTGTGTGTATTTTAATACTTTGTTGCTGTCTCTCACATCAGCGAGGTAGCGCAGGGAAACAGATGAAAGAATGACCCAACCCACCCACATACACATGTGCATACATACATACACGTCCACACACGCACATATACATACCTGTACGTTTCAATATATATATATATATATCCCTGGGGATAGGGGAGAAAGAATACTTCCCACGTATTCCCTGCTTGTCGTAGAAGGCGACTAAAAGGGGAGGGAGTGGGTGGCTGGAAATCCTCCCCTCTCTTTTTTTTTTTTTTTTTTTTTTCCAAAAGAAGGAACAGAGAAGGGGGCCAGGTGAGGATATACCCTCTAAGGCCCAGTCCTCTGTTCTTAACGCTACCTCGCTAATGCGGGAAATGGCGAATAGTATGAGAGAAAAGAAAGAAAGATATATATATATATATATATATATATGTATATATATTTATATTTTTATTTATTATACTTTGTCGCTGTCTCCCGCGTTTGCGAGGTAGCGCAAGGAAACAGACGAAAGAAATGGCCCAACCCACCCCCATACACATGTATATGCATACGTCCACACACGCAAATATACATACCTACACAGCTTTCCATGGCTTACCCCAGAAGCTTCACATGCCTTGATTCAATCCACTGACAGCACGTCAACCCTGGTATACCACATCACTCCAATTCACTCTATTCCTTGCCCTCCTTTCACCCTCCTGCATGTTCAGGCCCCAATCACACAAAATCTTTTTCACTCCATCTTTCCACCTCCAATTTGGTCTCCCTCTTCTCCTTGTTCCCTCCACCTCCGACACATATATCCTCTTGGTCAATCTTTCCTCACTCATCCTCTCCATGTGCCCAAACCACTTCAAAACACCCTCTTCTGCTCTCTCAACCACGCTCTTTTTATTTCCACACATCTCTCTTACCCTTACGTTACTCATATATATATATATATATATTGTTGACTGGTTGGTAAGGTTATTTAATGTATGTATGACTCATGGTGAGGTGCCTGAGGATTGGCGGAATGCGTGCATAGTGCCATTGTACAAAGGCAAAGGGGATAAGAGTGAGTGCTCAACTTACAGAGGTATAAGTTTGTTGAGTATTCCTGGTAAATTATATGGGAGGATATTGATTGAGAGGGTGTACAGAGCATCAGATTGGGGAAGAGCAGAGTGGTTTCAGAAGTGGTAGAGGATGTGTGGATCAGGTGTTTGCTTTGAAGAATGTATGTGAGAAATACTTAGAAAAGCAAATAGATTTGTATGTAGCATTTATGGATCTGGAGAAGGCATATGATAGAGTTGATAGAGATGCTCTGTGGAAGGTATTAAGAATATATGGTGTGGGAGGCAAGTTGTTAGAAGCAGTGAAAAGTTTTTATCGAGGATATAAGGCATGTGTACGTGTAGGAAGAGAGGAAAGTGATTGGTTCTCAGTGAATGTAGGTTTGCGGCAGGGGTGTGTGATGTCTCCATGGTTGTTTAATTTGTTTATGGATGGGGTTGTTAGGGAGGTGAATGCAAGAGTTTTGGAAAGAGGGGCAAGTATGAAGTCTGTTGGGGATGAGAGAGCTTGGGAAGTGAGTCAGTTGTTGTTCGCTGATGATACAGCGCTGGTGGCTGATTCATGTGAGAAACTGCAGAAGCTGGTGACTGAGTTTGGTAAAGTGTGTGAAAGAAGAAAGTTAAGAGTAAATGTGAATAAGAGCAAGGTTATTAGGTACAGTAGGGTTGAGGGTCAAGTCAATTGGGAGGTGAGTTTGAATGGAGAAAAACTGGAGGAAGTGAAGTGTTTTAGATATCTGGGAGTGGATCTGGCAGCGGATGGAACCATGGAAGCGGAAGTGGATCATAGGGTGGGGGAGGGGGCGAAAATTCTGGGGGCCTTGAAGAAGGTGTGGAAGTCGAGAACATTATCTCGGAAAGCAAAAATGGGTATGTTTGAAGGAATAGTGGTTCCAACAATGTTTTATGGCTTCGAGGCGTGGGCTATGGATAGAGTTGTGCGCAGGAGGATGGATGTGCTGGAAATGAGATGTTTGAGGACAATATGTGGTGTGAGGTGGTTTGATCGAGTGAGTAACGTAAGGGTAAGAGAGATGTGTGGAAATAAAAAGAGCGTGGTTGAGAGAGCAGAAGAGGGTGTTTTGAAGTGGTTTGGGCACATGGAGAGGATGAGTGAGGAAAGATTGACCAAGAGGATATATGTGTCGGAGGTGGAGGGAACAAGGAGAAGAGGGAGACCAAATTGGAGGTGGAAAGATGGAGTGAAAAAGATTTTGTGTGATCGGGGCCTGAACATGCAGGAAGGTGAAAGGAGGGCAAGGAATAGAGTGAATTGGAGCGATGTGGTATACCGGGGTTGACGTGCTGTCAGTGGATTGAATCAAGGCATGTGAAGCGTCTGGGGTAAACCATGGAAAGCTGTGTAGGTATGTATATTTGCGTGTGTGGACGTATGTATATACATGTGTATGGGGGGGGGTTGGGCCATTTCTTTCGTCTGTTTCCTTGCGCTACCTCGCAAACGCGGGAGACAGCGACAAAGTATAAAAAAAAAAAAAGAAAATATATATATATATATATATATATATATATATATATATATATATATATATATGGAGAAGGCATATGATAGAGTTGATAGAGATGCTCTGTGGATGGTATTAAGAATATATGGTGTGGGTGGCAAGTTGTTAGAAGCAGTGAAAAGGCATGTGTACGTGTAGGAAGAGAGGAAAGTGATTGGTTCTCAGTGAATGTAGGTTTGCGGCAGGGGTGTGTGATGTCTCCATGGTTGTTTAATTTGTTTATGGATGGGGTTGTTAGGGAGGTGAATGCAAGAGTTTTGGAAAGAGGGGCAAGTATGAAGTCTGTTGTGGATGAGAGAGCTTGGGAAGTGAGTCAGTTGTTGTTCGCTGATGATACAGCGCTGGTGGCTGATTCATGTGAGAAACTGCAGAAGCTGGTGACTGAGTTTGGTAAAGTGTGTGAAAGAAGAAAGTTAAGAGTAAGTGTGAATAAGAGCAAGGTTATTAGGTACAGTAGGGTTGAGGGTCAAGTCAATTGGGAGGTAAGTTTGAATGGAGAAAAACTGGAAGAAGTAAAGTGTTTTAGATATCTGGGAGTGGATCTGGCAGCGGATGGAACCATGGAAGCGGAAGTGAATCATAGGGTGGGGGAGGGGGCGAAAATCCTGGGAGCCTTGAAGAATTTGTGGAAGTCGAGAACATTATCTCGGAAAGCAAAAAATGGGTATGTTTGAAAGAATAGTGGTTCCAACAATGTTGTATGGTTGCGAGGCGTGAGCTATGGATAGAGTTGTGTGCAGGAGGGTGGATATGCTGGAAATGAGATGTTTGAGGACAATGTGTGGTGTGAGGTGGTTTCATTGAGTAAGTAATGTAAGGGTAAGAGAGATGTGTGGAAATAAAAAGAGCGTGGTTGAGAGAGCAGAAGAGGGTGTTTTGAAATGGTTTGGGCACATGGAGAGAATGAGTGAGGAAAGATTGACCAAGAGGATATATGTGTCGGAGGTGGAAGGAACGAGGAGAAGTGGGAGACCAAATTGGAGGTGGAAAGATGGAGTGAAAAAGATTTTGAGTGATCGTGGCCTGAACATGCAGGAGGGTAAAAGGCGGGCAAGGAATAGAGTGAATTGGATTGATGTGGTATACCGGGGTTGACGGGCTGTCAGTGGATTGAATCAGGGCATGTGAAGCGTCTGGGGTAAACCATGGAAAGTTGTGTGGGGCCTGGATGTGGAAAGGGAGCTGTGGTTTCGGGCATTATTGCATGACAGCTAGGGACTGAGTGTGAATGAATGAGGCCTTTGTTGTCTTTTCCTAGCGCTACCCCGCGAACATGAGGGGGTAGGGGGATGGTATTCCATGTGTGGCGAGGTGGCGATGGGAATGAATAAAGGCAGACAGTGTGAATTGTGTACATGGGTATATATGTATGTGTCTGTGTGTGTAATATATATGTGTACATTGAGATGTATAGGCATGTATATTTGTGTGTGTGGACATGTATGTATATACATGTGTATGGGGGTGGGTTGGGCCATTTCTTTCGTCTTGTTTCCTTGCGCTACCTCGCAAACGCGGGAGACAGCGACAAAGCAAAATAGATAGATAAATAAATAATATATATATATATATATATATATATATATATATATATATATATATATATATATATATATATATATATATATATTTTAATTTTCCAAAAGAAGGAACAGAGAAGGGGGCCAGGTGAGGATATTCCCTCAAAGGCCCAGTTCTCTGTTCTTAACGCTACCTCGCTAACGCGGGAAATGGCGAATAGTTTGAAAGATATATATATGTATATATATAATTGAACCTCTTCAGTGGCTGTAAATTTAGATAATTATTTGACTACGCAAACCCGGGGCCACATTTATGGGCTTCTGCGCCTTTAAGACTGTACTCTATATTTGAGCGGGGTAAGATGGGTTCTTTGGGGATGAAAAGTCTTCAAAATAGTTATGCTCTTTTTTGTCAACTGGTATTAATACATCCTTGTCAAGTGTTGCTTTCATACCACTTGAGGCCCATAGATAGGATCCTGGGTTGTTTGAATACTTACTTCTTACCCCATGAGTTCCTTCTACCCTTATGAGGCCCCTGCAGCTCTCAGGAAATTGGCCACATCCTCTAGTCAGAACTTTAGGTCATTGATTATTGTGATATTGTGTGTGTGTCTATGTGCAGTAAGTGCTGGTAATTGCATCATGGTTGTAAAGGGTATTGGGCTATGTTGAAGTGATGTTTGTAGTGTTAGAGTGATGGGCAATGTCCAGAGTATCAGCAGAAGAGTGTGACTTCTGTTCGTTTGGGAAGTATGGTTTCTGATCCCTGTATGGCCAGAGGGTTGGAGTTTAAGATTGGATTGGGAGTCACTTGTTTAGTGCTTGTCATGCTACTTTAGTGAGTATTTGTTATGTTAGTTTTATATTGGGGATGGGGGATCTGTGTGTAGAGGTTACTGAAATGTGAGTTAGGGACAAGCTTTTTATTTCTACATAAGGGTTAGTGCTTAGTTATAGAGTGGTGATGGTGGGAAGGGGCCTAGTGCTGTTGCTTTGAATTGAGTGCTGAGCATTTTGAAGGAGTTGAGGTGGGTTTATATTAGGAGGATTTTTGTTTCATAGTGAAGATGTTGAGAATTATTAGTAGTGAGGCAGCCAATGATTGTTCTGAGTGCAACATTTAAGGACATCACTGTTTCCCCAATTTTGTCATCTCATGAAATGCCCTCCCTATAAAAACATCAGATAACTGGAGAAACATCACACAACCTAGAAATACTCAAGTTTCATTTCTGACCACTCTTTCATATCGCCAGTTATTATCACATATACACTGCTTTCATTATAAAAGCTCTCAACAGCATGTAGCAGTCTTCCATAAATGCCATATAGAGTCAGAACTTCCCATTATAACATGAATCTATAGCATTTTTTGTGAGACTTTTTGGTCCCTTCGACGTTTTCCCTTGTTTTGCAGCATATTTTGGTGTCACTCATCATGTGAACTGTACTTGCTAGTTTGTTTCTAATACAATATAAGAGCAAACACTTTATTTGAAAGACAAAGTTAAAGGTAGAATTCACCAAAAAAATATTTTATGGGTTGCTCTTGGGTTTTTGACACAATGTGGATTTTGTTAGTATGTAGAAAATTACTGAAATTCAATGTATGGCTTCTCTTCTTTCTATGGTAATTTGGTGTATGCTCTCTTTTGATAGAGAGTGTCTTAGTGATTTATTTGGAAATACAAAAAAGAAAGATCATAAAGAAGTAATTTTAGATTCTCCAGAATCCTGTGTTTTGCACATTCAAATTCAGACTGTATAGAAAGCAGTGTTAAGAATAGAATTTTCAGGACAGAAAATAACAAGTAAATTGAAAAAATTACAAGGAGGTATAGTAGCTTGTTGAAGGAGCCAACATATGCTGTTGGTCTGTAAAGTGCCAGTACATCATAGGTCAGGATACCCCACGTGAGCTTTTGTCTTGTGGATACCCAAAGTTGACAATAGTTTGAAGCATGTTGTTTGATATTCTCTTGTTTAGAATGGATATTGAATTGTATTGGTTACTGAACAGACATCTGCTAATCATACCTCTCTTCTCTGACTTGGATTGATGATTCATCAGCACTCAGGTTCAGATGTCTTTCTTAGGTGTTATTTTTTCAGGGATTGGAAAGCAGGACCATGTGCTTGGCGATATTGAAAAGCCAAGTTAGCCAATGTGTACATCTCTGATTTGTAACATAGAAAGCTGTCTCATGGCAAGCAATTGAAGATTTGTTTGCCTTTTCAAAATGTTTTATTGGTGTCTGAGTATTTGTTGTTAGTTTGTGCATATCTTCTGCAGTGAAAGTATTATAATGATAAAAATTGCTAGTGTGTAGAATGTAGACTCAAACGAAGTTTATGATGGATACTTAAAGGATTTTGTTGAAAGACTTCAACTCTTAGAGGAATTGCTCCCATGCCATTCCTCATGCTAACTTGTGACATTCATAACATTTTACAAATACTGCAGTGCATCATTTTTGCATGTGACACCAGAATTAATAGGTGTTCTTGGTAACTGATGACACTGAAAACCAGCAAGTAGATAACAACCAAGTTCTCCAGCGAGCTTAGGTAATATCATGATGGTCGGTGATAAAGAAATTCAGCTCTGCAACAGACTGAATTTAAAAACCAAATAATATAGATAGAATGTAGAAATGTGACTGATCATAAGATAATAAAGTCAGAGATGTGTCAAAGTTATATGAAGGATAATGTTGAATTACTGTACCTTTAGAGAAAACAAATAATGATTTTTAAATCAGCAAATATGATGGATTAAGTAGTAAGATCTTTTAACATGAGTGCATTAGGGCCATTATTATAACTTTAGAGCACTTGTTCTTCCACTTGTAATAGTGCTCTGTGTTGACAACACCTTATAGAGATAGAGAAACTGCTAAGCTAGTACATATTCACGTCTTTCACCGTATGCATTAATTCAGTAAAACACCGGTACTGGAACGGACTGAAAGCCAAAGTTCTTTATCTATTAGATTGCCAGTGTGAGAGGTACAGTAAAGCATACAAATGAAAAATACTAGAAGGCTTGGTCACAAAGATACTTCTTTGCTAGAATGATTGCCCAAGAAGGATAGTTAAACTGAATCCACTGAAGAGCAGAGATGCCATACAAAACCAGTAAAGATATTAAATATATTGATGGCCACTGTCTCTTCAACGTACTATTGGTAAAAAGGAGGGATCACTTAGACTTTTTCAGAAAATTAATGAAACTGTCATCAAGGTGAGCCAAACCAGCAAAGTTGCCTAACATATAACAAGCAGAGACCCGCTGCAGCAAACAGTCCAATAGATTCATGGGAAGTTTGGTCACAGACTTAGTTGTTGGGTAGACACATACCCTGAAACAAATTAATGTGTGTATAAGGTAAGGGAAAGTGTTCATTCAAGAATTATTGTATTTATTTATGCTAACCACAGCAGGTAGAATCATTTTCAGAGTATAGACTTAAGAATGATTATCTCTGTTTAGGTTTGAGCTTGGTGTCCTGCGGCTGGGTGTGGACCAGTCAACTGTTGTGGTTGCTAATACAACTAGTTCCAGTGCTCCCCTCATTGATTTGGGTCTTTGGTCACCTTCACCACAGCTGACTATTGGAAACAACTTCACTGGATGTATCCTTCAGGGTGCTGGCACTGAACTCACAAATCCTCTGGCACTCCATGTGGGAGTAGAGTGGGATTTGTGTCCCCTTCCGGATGGTACTGACTGCAGTGAGTACATAATATAACTTTGAGTATTTTTCCTCTGTGTTAGTTTCGTTGAAAAGGCTATCGAGTGTTTGATAAAGAATGAAATTTGAAATTCTCATGTGTTGTTAAATGGTTTTACTCTGTCTCTTTTACATTAAGGCTATATTGTCCTTAATTTCTGTGCAGTATTTTCCTACCTGATTATTCATATATGCACAGTAAATGTTTTTGTGATGTTGGGTATCTGTCTTGGCTTTACTTGCACTTGCTTGGTGGTGGACTGTTCTCTGATGGTTGTGGCGATGACTACTTCGTTTGCTATGGTTGTGGCTGCCTGCACTTCTTCATCTGTGCTCCATTCCTCTCCACACACCAGGTGGAGGTAGGCATGAAATCTTTGGTACAAAGAGGGCTCTTCAGTAGTGTAACATTATTGAATAATAACTAACAATGCTTTATAGAATTTGATGTTAAAGTAGATTACAGATGAAATCATTAATTGGTAAGCATATCTCAGCTAATAGCAAATTTTACCACCTATCATGCAGTTGGACTCCTTTTTGTCAACTTAAGCCATTTAAGTCATACTTATTTTAATTTTGCCTAAAACTAACATTAGTTATCATATTTGTTAGACTATTTGAATAATGTTTTTCATAATATTTAGTATGGTACTTAGATGCCCTGTATCCACCTGATTTTACCACAATATGACCAGAAGTGTTTATTATTCACATAATGCATAAA
This sequence comes from Panulirus ornatus, assembly GCF_036320965.1. NCBI lineage: Eukaryota > Metazoa > Arthropoda > Malacostraca > Decapoda > Palinuridae > Panulirus > Panulirus ornatus. The sequence goes on from NC_092279.1 coordinate 32,048,471, forward strand.
TTCATTATGTTAGTGTCACTTCAACAGTTTAAATTTTCTTATACATTTGGCTTTAGGTGGGGGCATCCAAATCCTTTGACCATATTTCAAGTTTTGCCATTAATGCTATATCTTTATATTCATAACTAGTTTTGTATGATATGATAACTAGTAATTAATAGCAGACTAATTATGCATGATTTTGATTGTGAAAGTAAGTGAAACAGTGATTGTTACTGCTCATTATGGTGGATTGTTTTTACACTTTTTTATACTGATATGGGGTAGTGCAGAGAAGTTGTGGATCTATGAGAAAAAATTCTGCAAAAATATGGGTTCTCTTCACTGACATCTGAAAAGTAGATTCAATACCATATAATCCTTGGATTCCTTTCTTGGCCAAGACGAATTTTGCTTTCTTCACATTTGGTCCCTCCCCAGTAAACTCCATTCCATCAAGTTCAACAGACACAGTAAAGAATGGCTTGCTTTCATGTGTAGTCTGATTAACATTGCATGTAGGCCAGGCTTCATCTGATGCAGTTCCATAACAGGATGCATGTTAGCAGCAATTTCAGTAACCTGTTTAGCAGGATTTGGCACTTTAACAGGATCTGTTGCTGGGAAAGGAATTTACCTCTTGCTTTCCATCTGTAGCAGGAGCGCTTGGTACACGGCTTCCCAAGTGAGGAGTAATTGCTTCAGGAAATGCTGTTGCCTGAGGAGACTCTTCCTTGACAGCTGAATTAGCTTCCATATTCTGATTTAAGATTGCTAGAGGAAGGGCTGTGAAGGTGGTGGACACATGCCGGCTCGACCCTCACACCAATCATTGAATAGTTTGTAAATAGCAAATGATGCAAGGGTGGCCTAAGGGGTCTTGTCCTCCTCTGCACTTTCAGATGAATTAACTGGTGGCTTTACAAAGCTAATGAGTGCTGCCTCAACTGATGCTTGCTTTGCTAACTGTTTAGATGACCCAAAATCACAGTATTTCTGACCGTCAACCCATACAGATATACAAAACAGCTGGCCAACTCCTCATTCCTGTTCGATGTTGTATGTTACATCTGGTCGAAGTTCATTGAGACACATTACTGTATTCTTTGGCTGCACATATCTTTGGCTCTTAAGATTCTTTGCTACTGATACCTTCTTGAAAAATATGGTATTAAAAATGTGCATCTATAGAAATGATCTAAAGCTGAAAATTGTTTATTTTCAAGTAGGGTAGGGTTAATTTTACTGAAATACACTTAGATAAAGTATTTCTGAAATCTGTCAGTTATTGAACAACATCAGCTGTCCAAGGAAATTGAAAATATAGCATTTTTACTAAAAATACCACCTATTTTCAGAAATTTGCAAAAAATCTAATTGCAATATTTTTCAGCCATAGGTGCTATAATGATGATGGCTTGATTGTAATTGAAGTATATGAACATCATTAGGTAAAAATAACAACTCATTCTTCATTACAGAACTTTTAGATTCATAGATAAGTGCCATCTTATTTTATGTGTCATTTCATTATTAATATAAAATGAAATTTGAAGTTTACTGTGTGGTTTTCCTTAAAGATATAACAAATAGTCTATTGTATGCTGCTCTTTGCTTATTTTTAACTTATTGTACTTTAGAAATTTTCTTTCTTTTCTTTCATACTAATCACCATTTCCCGCCTCAGCGAGGTAGCGTTAAGAACAGAGGACTGGGCCTCTGAGGAAACATCCTCACCTGGCCCCCTTCTCTGTTCCTTCCTTTGGAAAATTAAAAAAAAATGAGAGGGGAAGATTTCCAGCCTTCCACTCCCTTCCCTTTTAGTCGCCTTCTACGACACGCAGGGAATACGTGGGAAGTATTCTTTCTCCCCTATCCCCAGAAATATGAAGTACAATATTTCAGAAATATCCCAGAACCCACTGGGTGGATGTGGCTGCATTGTGAGGTCCACCATAACTCGTTCCCAACCACCCAACCATATAAGGAGCTATGCTTTTTTAAGTAATGAATTCTTTTTTTCAAATCAGATTTTTGCAGAACCTTTCTACTTTGATGGGTTGTTCATATGTACCCATCTCTACTCTTTTGGCCACACACTTTAGTTGATTCTTCCTTAATTAATTTTGTGTGGCATTGTACTGCCTGTTTGTAGCATGGCATATTGAAATCATCATTTTCAATGAGAATGCCGCTCTTGATGATGTTTGAGATAGTTTCATATTTGATATCCATTGTTAAAGGAGGCTTCTTTTTTCTTACCGGCAATACTCTTCTCCATCCCAGCTCACTTATCTCTTATCATGAATCGTGCTAATGAGAATGTTCTTAGGGTGCCCTAAGAATGCATTTCTCAAAATAACAAGGTTCACAATTCGCTTGATATTGCTAGCAAAGGACGAGTACAGACAATGGTTTCGTGCAAATGTTTAGCACCAAACTTGTTGAAGGGCTTGCACTTTATCTTGAACCACATAGGTTCATAAACTTTATTCATAAAATCAGCTAATATTTTACAATGTGTTTGAAGGCTCAGATGTTGTAACATAGAGATGTAGATCTCAGTTTGATGTTGTCATCTGCCATGAATGAGATATTTTCTCTGGATTAAGATGTGATAGTGCTTCATCCACTGTACCTTTAGAGACTGCTTCATGAATATTAAATAAGTATTTTTGTTTGGTACTCATTTCATCAGAGTCTGATTCGATAGCCTTGAAATTTATATCACTGGAATTTTCTCACAGTCTTCTAACCGTTTGCCAACTTCTGTAAGTTCAGTTGGTCAACTTGTTTTACCATCCATGGTTGTGATCAGATGCCTTAAAGGCCTTTTATTAACCTGAAGCTAGCAAATATGCTATTGCAGTGGCCTGCTAATATATTGTTCAAGAAGTGTTATTAGTCCATATTTAGGACCTGTATTTACAGCCATGTCATTGCACCCAATTGTTCTCAAATATGTTATGTCAACAAATGATGAAATAAGAAAACCTTGTGTTTCTTTTGCAATATCACTGCCATTACCTGAATTCAGAGTAATATGGGTGATAAATTTTTATCTTGGCTCTTGTAAGACAAATATGCTCTTCATTTACAATGGTTTTTGAAAATTTGCTGCCTTTTTGTTCTCTGACAATAGTTTTATATGTCCATCAAAGTAAATGGCAAAAGGATTAGTTGTGTCCATCTCTGCGCTATTGACTTTCACTGTATGCTTTTTGCCTTTCATGGCAAATTTTGTTTCTGTCAATAACAAAATTGGTAATGCTTTCAGCAATTTCACCTGTGTCCTGTGGTAGTGAACTGGAAATAGTTCCAGCTGCCCTGTCTGATACACCTGTTCTGTCTCAAGAGTGTGCTGTAGAAGTCTATTTCTATTTGTTGAAATATCTCTTAGCACTAGGAGGTACCTGTTTCATAGTCTGATGGTTCATATGAAGAACTACAAGAAATGAAGGTGAATGGCCTAATTCAATATCATGTTTATGTTTATCCTTATTTTTATGTTCAGATCTTTTTTTGATCCTCAGGCTTTCTTTACAGTCTACACCTCCAATTATCATCTGTCTCTCTGACCTTTGATCAGCCAAAAATTCATGTTTATTTCTAGGAACTTTCTTTATAGCTGAACAATTACAAGAATTCAAATTTGAACATTTACAAGCTACAATATCAAAGCACTTTTGCATGGTTCTGAAACTCATAGAGCTTCACTTGATATGAGGTATAGTGATAGAAAATTTTTTTGTATTTTGTGTGATGCTTATTGATCATATCTTTGATATGCTTTTTTGATACAGTAGGAATTGATTTTGACAATCAGATTTCCTTGGTGAAGTTAGTAACTACATCACAAATACCTGAAAATGCTGGTTCCTTTGAAGTAGAGAATAATAATAAATTTTTTTTCAACTGGCATGCATTCATCACATCTTCATGTGTTAGTAAAACAATTTGTTTCATTTTTTCTGGTTGACCAAATGTAGGGCACTTGGTTGCTTGCCTAGTACTGCAGCTTGCCATTTCACTGATGAAAATAAACATAAGACACCATTCCTCTAAGGGCACTCAAATGTGACTGAGGGATGAGCTATCCCTTTGTTGGTTGGGCCAGTGAAATCTAGCTATCACGCACTTATCATGTGATTGATATGAAGCATGTAGATAAAGAGCACATAATTGGCTAGTTTCTGAGGAAATATGTTCTGTGCTTGAAAGATGTTTACTATAACCATTTAACGGGACACTACTTCAGTTGGGATAAATACTAGATTTTGCTCATGTGGGTGAAATAATCTATAGCTTTCATCATTCATAGATTATGTAAGTTTTTGAAATATTTGTCTCAAACTTGTCACGATATTTAAGTGTATCTAAAGCATTATTATGGCACCTATGGCTGAAAAATATTGCAATTAGATATATAGTGATTTTTTAAGATAGGTGGTATTTTTAGTAAAAATGCTATATTTCTAATTTTTGAAGGGCTGAAGGAATTGTTCAGTTATGTACAGATTTCAGAAATACTTTAATTGTATTTCTATGAATTTTACTCTACCCCTTTTAAGAATAAATGTATTTTCAGCTGTAGATCTTATTTTTCAATTTCTTAGCCTCTCGGGGCTAAAAATTATTGACACAGAGAACCCATATTTTTTGCAGAATTTTTCTCGAGGATCCACAACTTTTTTTCACTACCCCCATATGAATATCAAAATAAGTGTAAAACAATCTACGCTACTGCTCATGTACCTGCTCACAAGAGTTGTGAGAAGTGAGAATTTTTGAGAGGAGCTGAGTGAGTGCTTCAGTAGTTTCAATGCAAGAGATCAAATTTTAAGGGGAAGATTGAATGCACGAGTGGGCAATATGAAAAGTGAGTGGGCATGGGATACCCATTGGAAAAAAATGATGAACATCTTGTTGATAAGCTTGCTGTAAAAGGATTGGTCATAAGGAATACTTGTTTAAAAGAATGGTGAATGCATATGTTGGTGATTAGATGTGAATGTGCTGAGAAAATAAGTTGGATGTCTGATCACTTCTTGGTGTGTGAAAGTTTGTAATGGCTTTAGAAAAAGAAGAAATGACATGGTTTGGTTAGGAAGCAGGAGGTGAAGATGAGTGAGCTTAGGAAAAAGGCTAATGAAAGATTGGGTGAAGAATAGTTTATGGTGAGAAGGTGAGAATAAGTAAAACTAGAAGAATAGAAAGGAATGGAAGGTATTTGGGGAAGCATTTCTAACGTGTGGGTGGAAGATGGGATGTGGGCATTTGTGAAAGGGTAATGAGTGATGGTATGAGGGAGTATTAGCAAAGTTCAGGAGAATAAGAAAATGTTGTGGAAGGAGGTGAATAGCTTGAGGAGAACAAGACAACAAATGGGAAAGTGGTAACAGACAAATAAGAGCCAGAGATGGAGTGAGGGGTTTTGAAGGAGTATCAATTGTGGTGGATGATAGATGATGGAAATGGGATGTATGGGATTTGATGTTATTCAGACTTAGAGTCATGGTGAAGGGTTTGGTGAAAAGGGCAGGGGTTGTGAAAATTTTAAGTAACAAATGTGGCAAAGTTGCTGGAGTGGATGAGATTGCAGTTGAATTTCTAAAGGAGGATAACATTGTTGTTGATTGATTAGTCAGGATTTTCAGATTATATTTGACTTAAGGTGAGGTGCTTGAGGACTGGCAGAATACCTGCATGGTGCCAGTATGTAGAGGCAAGGGGACAAAAGTGAATATTTGAAGTGTACTTCATAAGCTATTTAGGAAACTAGTAATTGTAAGGGTGGTGACAAGCACAGAATATCATATTGGGAGGAGCAGTGTGGCTTCATGAGTGGGAGAGGATGTGTGGGTCACATGTTAACTTTAAAGACTTTATGGGGGATTAGAGAAAAAAAAGGGTATGGCATATAGTAATATGGAGAAAACTTTATGGTGTTGATAGAGATAGTAATGCAATGGATGGCATGATAAGAAAGCTAGTAGAAGCAATGAGGAGTTTTTATCTTGAGAATAAAGGGTGTGTGTGTGCAAATGGGAAGAGAGGAGAGTGAGTAGTTCTGCGTGAAGGTAATATGCGTCAAGGGAGTGTGACATCACCATGTCTGTTTAATAATTTTCTGGACAGGATAGTGAGGGAGATAAATGCAAGGGTTCTGGAGAGAGAGACAGTCTACAGTGTGCTTGGGGTTGAATTCTTAGGAGATGAGTCTGTTGTTGTTTGCTGGTGACACAGATATGGTGATTGATTTGAGTGAGAAACTGCAGCAGCTGGTGTCTTGAGCTAGGGAGTGTGTATGAAAGGAGGAAATTGAAAGTTGATAAGAATAAAGTATTGTTACAAGGTTTAACAGGGGTGGGTGAGACAGGCTGGTTTGAGTGTGTCTTTTAGTAGGGTGAACATAGAGATAGTGGATTAATTTGGATACATGGGAAAACATGTCAGTGAATGAAATTTTGGGAACTGAAGGAAAAATAGGATTGGTGAGGGGTCAGAGTTCTTAGATGCATTAATGAGTGGATAGAAAGAGAAGGTAAAGTTAGGTATGTTTGATGGTTTAGTGTTCACAGTGGTGCTTTATGGGTGAAACTTACTGGCATTATATGCAAAAGAATAGAAAAAAGGTAGATATGTTGGAAATTAAATGTTTGAAGACAGTACGCTGTGTAAGGAGGATTGATCCTGTCAAGAATGACAGTCTGAGTGAGAGGTATGGTAGTAGGCTGAGTATGTGCTAAACAGGCTGGACTTAGATGATTAAGACATGAAAAGGGGATGAGTGAGGAGAGACTGAAAGAGGTTATTTGAGTCAGAAGTGGAAAGAGTAAGCTGTTACTCTTTCCACTTCTGACATTGTTACCCTATGGCCTCCAGTTATACCCTCAACTGCCACAGCATCCATTCTTGCATTCAGATTTCCTAGCACGAATACTTGATCCTTTGTATAAAAATTGCTGAGGCACTCACTCAGCTCCTCCCAAGATTGTGTTTGTGTGTGTGTGTGTGTGTCTCTCTCTCTCTCTCTCTCTCTCTCTCTCTCTCTCTCTCTCTCTCTCTCTCTCTCTGTCTCTGTCTCTCTCTCTGTCTCTCTCTCTCTGTCTCTCTCTCTCTCTCTCTCTCTCTCTCTCTCTCTCTCTCTCTCTCTGTCTCTCTCTCTCTCTCTCTCTCTCTCTCTCTCTCTCTCTCTCTCTCTCTCTCTCTCTCTCTCTCTCTCTCTCTCTCTCTCTCTCTCTCTCTCTCTCTCTCTCTCCAGGTGCATAATCATTGAAAATCACCCAACTCCTGTAATCCATTTCCATTCACATCAGTTTAGAACTTGCTTTTTTTACACTCAGTAACACATTCTCACATCTGTGGCAGGAGTGCCACCCACTTCACACTAATCTCAGACTTTACCCCTCGGACTTTTTTAAACCATACTTGGAGCCAGACCATCTAAGTTTTTCTCCCAAAACATTATGCCTGTCTTTCCCTTCTCATCCATATTATATCAAGCCCATTCAAACATCTCAGCCTGAGCTTCTAAGAAAGATGAGCTCTCCTTGCTCAACTCCTACTCCCACTTTTGAAAATTGAAATATATAGAGAGAATGATTTCTAGCCTCCAATTTCTTCCCATTTCATGCTCTTTCTACAGCATGCAGATTATATGAGTTTTCCCTTATCCCCAGGAATACTTATATAGATTCATTTAGTTGGGGATGAGAGGGCCTAGGAAGTGAGTCAGTTGCTGTTTCCCGATGATACAGTTCTAGTGGCTGATTCGAGTGAGAAACTGCAGAAGTTGGTGACTGAGTTTGGAAAAGTGTGAGAAAGGAGAAAGTTAAGGATGAATGCAAATAAAAGCAAGGTTATTAGGTTCAGTAGGGTTGAGGGACAAGTTGATTGGGATGGAGGTTTGAATGGAGAAAAATTGAAGGAAGTGAAGTGTTTTAGATATCTGGAAATGGATTAATCAGTGAATGGAACCAAGTAAGCGGAGGTGTCACAGGGTGGGGGAGGGGATGAAGGTTCTGGGAGCAATGAAGAATGTGTGGAAGGAGAGAACTTTATCTCAGAAACCAAAAATTGGTATGTTTGAAGGAATAGTTCCAACAATATTATATGGTTGCGAGGCATGGGCTATAGATAGGGTTTTACAGAGAAGGGTGGACGTGTTGGAAATGAAATGTTTGAGGATAATATGTGGTGTGAGTGGTTTGATCGATTAAGTAATGAAAGAGTAAGAGAGATTTCTGGGAGTAAAAGGATTGTGGTTAAGAGAGCAGAAGAGGGTGTGTTGAAATGGTTTGGATATATGGAGAGAATGAGTGGGGAAAGATTGACAGAGAGGATATATGTGTCAGAGGTAGAGGGAACAAGGAGAAGCTGGAGACCAAATTTGAGATGGAAGGATGGAGTGAAAAAGATTTTGAGCAATTAGGGCCTGAACTTCAGGAGGGTGAGAGGTGTGCAAGGAATAGAGTGAATTGGAATGATGTGGTATACTGGGGTCGACATGCTGTCAGTGGACTGAACCAGGTATGTGAAGCATCTGGGGTAAACCATGGAAAGGTCTGTGAGGCCTGGATGTGGAATGGGAGCTGTGGTTTTGGTGTATTACACATGACAGCTAGAGACTGAGTGTGAACAAATGTGGCCTTTTTGTCTGTTTCCTGATGCTGCCTCGCTGAAGCATGGGTAGCAATGCTGTTTCTTGTGGGACAGGTTAGTGACAGGAATGGATGAAGGCAAGCAAGTATGATTATTTGGTCAACAGTCCCCTTACCAAATTTTGTCCTCAGACATTTCATATTTAACAAACCCACCTGCTTTTGCCCTTGGTCATCTAGGGACCATGCCTTACATCCACACTACATTGTCAGGACTGCTGTCCCATCAAATGTACCCTTCTTTGCCCACAGTTAGGGACTTTTCTTTCACACACTCATCAGTGCATCCAGGTCCTCTTACCCATCTTAAGGCTTACATCCACTCCCAAGTTTTGATAACACTACATTTCCTCCAGGTTCTCTCCATTCAGACCCACACTTCAGTCTGTCTGTCTCTCTCCTCTGTATTATACATGACAGCCACAGAATGGATGTGAGCAAATGAGGCCATTTTCTTTGTTTCTGGCACTACCTCGCTTGTGCAGGAAATGGTGAATATGTATAAGAAAAATTATACTCACATTATCGTCATCTTTTCACACACTATCCTGCCACCATACCCACATTGCCAGTACTAAGGATTGGCTGTTTTGGTAAACAGTGTGGTTTGCCTAAACTCCAAATATTTAACTTTAGATTATTCATTAGGAGAAAATATTTTTTATAGTTTTGAATGCAAAGGTGAGTAATGTGGCAGTTGAGGGAATAATTGGTGTACATGGGGTGTTCAGTGTTGTAAATGGAAATGGTGAAGAGCTTGTAGATTTATGTGCTGAAAAAGGACTGTTGATTGGGAATACCTGGTTTAAAAAGAGAGATATACATAAGTATACGTATGTAAGTAGGAGAGATGGCCAGAGAGCGTTATTGGATTACGTGTTAATTGATAGGCACATGAAAGAGAGACTTTTGGCTGTTAATGTGCTGAGAGGTGCAACTGGAGGGATGTCTGATCATTATCTTGTGGAGGCAAAGGTGAAGATTTGTAGAGGTTTTCAGAAGAGAAGAGAGAATGTTGGGGTGAAAAGAGTGGTGAGAATAAGTGAGCTTGGGAAGGAGAGTTGTGTGAGGAAGTACCAGGAGAGACTGAGTCCAGAATGGAAAAAGGTGAGAACAAAGGACGTAAGGGGATGTATTTAGGGAAGCAGTGATGGCTTGCGCAAAAGATGCTTGTGGCATGATAAGCGTGGGAGGTGGGCAGATTAGAAAGGGTAGTAAGTGGTGGGATGAAGAAGTAAGATTATTAGTGAAAGAGAAGAGAGAGGCATTTGGACGATTTTTTGTAGGGAAATAATGCAAATGACTGGGAGATGTATAAAAGAAAGAGGGAGGAGGTCAAGAGAAAGGTGCAAGAGGTGAAAAAGAGGGCAAATGAGAGTTGGGGTGAGAGAGCATCATTAAATTTTGGGAGAATAGAAAGATGTTTTGGAAGGAGGTAAACAAAGTGCGTAAGACAAGGGAACAAATGGGAACTTCAGTGAAAGGGGCTAATGGGGAGGTGATAACAAGTAGAGGTGATGTGAGAAGGAGATGGAGTGAGTATTTTGAGGGTTTGTTGAACGTGTTTGATGATAGAGTGGCAGATATAGGGTGTTTTGGTTGAGGTGGTGTGCAAAGTGAGAGGGTTAGGGAAAATGATTTGGTAAACAGAGAAGAGGTAGTAAAAGCTTTGTGGAAGATGAAAGCAGGCAAGGCAGCAGGTTTGTATGATATTGCAGTAGATTTATTAAAAAAGGGGGTGACTGTATTGTTGACTGGTTGGTAAGGTTATTTAATGTATGTATGTCTCATGGTGAGGTGCCTGAGGATTGGCGGAATGCTTGCATAGTGCCATTGTACAAAGGCAAATGGGATAAAAGTGAGTGCTCAAATTACAGAGGTATAGATTTGTTGAGTATTCCTGGTAAATTATATGGGAGGGTATTGATTGAGAGGGTGAAGACATGTACAGAGCATCAGATTGGGGAAGAGCAATGTGGTTTCAGAAGTGGTAGAGGATGTGTGGATCAGGTTTTTGCTTTGAAGAATGTATGTGAGAAATACTTAGAAAAGCAAATGGATTTGTATGTGGCATTTATGGATCTGGAGAAGGCATATGATAGAGTTGATAGAGATGCTCTGTGGAAGTTATTAAGAATATATGGTGTGGGAGGCAAGTTGTTAGGAGTGAAAAGTTTTTATTGAGGATGTAAGGCATGTGTACGTGTAGGAAGAGGGGAAAGTGATTGGTTCTCAGTGAATGTAGGTTTGCAGCAGGGGTGTGTGATGTCTCCATGGTTGTTTAATTTGTTTATGGATGGGGTTGTTAGAGAGATAAATGCAAGAGTTTTGGAAAGAGGGGCAAGTATGTAGTGTGTTGTGGATGAGAGAGCTTGGGAAGTGAGTCAGTTGTTGTTCGCTGATGATACAGTGCTGGTGGCTGATTCGGGTGAGAAACTGCAGAAGCTGATGACTGAGTTTAGTAAAGTGTGTGAAAGAAGAAAGCTGAGAGTAAATGTGAATAAGAGCAAGATTATTAGGTACAGTAGGGTTGAGGAACAAGTCAATTGGGAGGTAAGTTTGAATGGAGAAAAACTGGAGGAAGTAAAGTGTTTTAGATATCAGGGAGTGGATTTGGCAGTGGATGGAACCATGGAAGTGGAAGTGAATCATAAGGTGGGGGAGGGGGCGAAAGTTCTGGGAGCGTTGAAGAATGTGTGGAAGTCAAAAACATTATCTCGGAAAGCAAAACTGGGTATGTTTGAAGGAATAATGGTTCCAACAATGTTATATGGTTGCGAGGCGTGGGTTATGGATAGAGTTGTGCAGAGGAGGTGGGATGTGCTGGAAATGAGATGTTTGAGGACAATATATGGTGTGAAATGGTTTGATTGAGTAAGTAATAATACGGGAAGAGAGATGTTTGGTAATAAAAAGAGTGTGGTTGAGAGAGCAGAAGAGGGTGTTTTGAAATGGTTTGGTCACATGAGAGAATGAGTGAGGAAAGATTGACCCAGAGGATGTATGTGTTAGAGGTGGAGGGAATGAGGAGAAGTGGGAGACCAAATTGGAGGTGGAAAGATGGAGTGAAAAAGATTTTGAGTGATCGGGGCCTGAACATGCAGGAGGGTGACAGGGCGTGCAAGGAATAGAGTGAATTGGAACGATGTGGTATACCGGGGTCAACGTGCTGTTCATGGACTGAACCAGGGCATGTGAAGCATCTGGGGTAAACCATGGAAAGTGCTGTGGGGCCTGGATCTGGAAAGGGAGCTGTGGTTTTGGTGCATTATTACTTGACAGCTAGAGACTGAGTGTGAACGAATGTGGCCTTTGTTGTCTTTTCCTAGCGATACCTCGTGCACATGCGGGGGGAGGGGATTGTTATTTCATGTGTGGGTGGCGATGGGAATGAATAAGGGCAGACAGTATGAATTATGTACATGTGTATATATGTATATGTCTGTGTGTGTATATATATATGTATACGTTTTGATGTATAGGTATGTACATTTGCGTGTGTGGATGTGTATGTATATACATGTGTATGTGGGTGGGTTTGGCCATTTCTTTTGTCTGTTTCCTTGCGCTACCTCACTAATGCGGGAGACAGTGACAAAGCAAAATAAATAAAGGAATAAAATGATCTATAGTTTTTCTGTACCTAATCATGTAAGTAAACGAAAAAGTACAAAATGTAAGTGAATTTAACATGTTTATATGGGATTGGCCAGTCTTATAGATACTGTAATGTGTTTCTTGTAAACTAGGAACAGTTATCCTAATTCTCAAGAAGAAATTGAGAAAAAAATGCAATTTTTTTGCTTTCTGGGGAGACTGAGAATATCAGTTGTGTATTTTTTTTTTTTTTTTTTTTTTTTTTACTGTGTTAGCCCAGTGAGTGATTGTCAGTTAATTAACTAGAATGTTCATCCACTGATAATGCCATGGTATATAGATATATCACAGGACTAGTTTCTTGGGAGATAATATTATGATAGATAGATATATTACAGGACTCTAATTTCTCAGATGAGAAATAAAAGAGAACTCACAGGTGAGAAGCATCCTATAATATATGTTGCATCACTGTGATATTTCTTTCTTAAATTATCGTTACAGACAGCTGCAAAACAGTGAAGCAGACTTTTGGTACTGTTTACTGGCATTCATTATGATTTTTTCCATTGAATCCAGAGCATGGTAATATATCTTTGAACTTGCATACTCATAATCCATAACTAGTATTTGAAATTATGTGTAGTACATACAATAAGAGAACTTAATAATTTTGGAATGACTGAATTACACATGACATTATTTTTTCCACATTGGCTGACTGTAAGTCTTTTTTGTTTTTACATTTGTCTGAATAGTTTCATGTATGCTGTAAACACATTTTTTTCAGGTGGCTATGTCGAGGATCACTGTTTCTCACAACCATGTAGACGCCATGGTCAGTGCATATCCACACAAGATAGCTATGTTTGTAATTGTTACACACGATACTCTGGAGAACATTGTGAAGAAGACAATGGTAAGTACTTGGATTGCTGAATTACCAGTACTTTTAAAGATTATATTCTTTTCACATGCTGTCTTTGTTTTGTAGTTTTTATGTGCATGTGCTTATACATGAATACACACTCTCAAACCTAAATGATTTCTGTGGTAATGTAGATCGGGAAATAGTTCAATAGCCAGGAACCAGGGCCTTGTGGCAAGTGGTTCTATGAAATTTACAATGAAAGGGTAGAGGCATGGGTGCCTAAAGCCTCAAATACAAAGGGAACAGAAAGAGGAAAGAATGATTTTATAAAAGATGTCAAAAAGCAAAGGAGCTTCAAGAAGTGCAGTGGTGAAGATGTAAACAGCACTCCAGCAAGCCAGCATTGGCAAGGTATAAAAGAACATGGAATGAAAATATCATATCAAGATAAGAAAGGAGGACCAAAGTAACTTTGAAAAGAATATTGTGGACAAGGTAGGTGAAAATCAAAGAAAAGTTTTTCATAAATGCATTAAGAGTCACTCGTCATTTAAGGAATACCTGATAAGGCTAAAGGATTGAGAATTAAGAATTGGAGTTGATGATGTAAGGATATGTGAGGAATGCCCCATTCCAGTGAGGTGGGATGGGGATAAGGTTTTGGAAATTTTGAGATACCAGTGAAAGATGTTAACAGAATTTGAAAAGCCCCAACACCATTGAAATGTGAGTGGGGAGGAGGTTTTGGAAATAATTGAGATATCTAGAAAAGATATTAATAGAATACTGAAAGTACTTGATCCATACAAAGCCCTGATGAAATTTCAAAACATGGGCTAATGATTTGAGCAGATAAGCTAGATAAATCACTTGAATTACAGTTCAAGATATCACTGGAGAGAAACTGAATGCCAAGGGAATAGAAAAGGAGACCAAGAATAGGCACTGAAGTGCAGACTGGTCTCACTAATGAGTGTGGTGTTTAAGGTCCTCAAAAAGATTATTAGAAAGCAAGTGGATGACTTTCTATGGTTTTAGGAAAAGGAGGTCATGTATAACTGACCTCTAAGAGTTATACAAGACAGTAAGCTTAGTCCTAGACTAAAGGGAAGGCTGGGTAGATTGTCTGTATCTGGACTGTCAGAAAGCATTTGACACTGTGCTACATAGGATTAAGAGGAAAACACCTATAATGGATAGAGGATTATCTCACTGGTAGAGAACAAATGATGGATGTTAGAGGAGCCTTTTCAAAATGGGTTGAGGTGACAAATAGAGTTCTACAGTGCTCTGTTTTGGGACCATTACTCTTCTTGATCTATGCTAATGACTTGCCTTTATGTATGGAATCCTACCTGAATATGTTTGCAGAATATGCAAAGCTCTTGAGGGAATTGAAAAGTAAGAGGGATTGTATCTATTTGCCAAGGGACCTAGATAAATTTCAAAGTTGATCTGAAACCTGATTGATGAAATTCAACTACAGCAAATGTAAAGTAATGAGTATGGTACAAAGCAGGAAATAAGTTTCAGGATTTTGTGTGTGAGAAGGAATTAGGAATTTACATTGGCCTTAACTTGTCACTAAAGTCCCTTATCAGGAGAATGATTAAGGAGACAATTGTCTGCTGGCATATATCAGAATAGCTTTCAAGCACATGGATGGAGAAATCTTTAGCACACTATTCATATCTATGAAAGGCTTAAACTAGAATATGTTTCTCAGGTTTGGTCACCACACCTAAAAAAGCATAGACTGTCCAGAGAAGGTACCAGAATTAAGAGGGCTAAGTTACAGAGAAAGGCTGGAGGCTCTAAATTTACCCACCTTGGAAGAGAGAAAAGTGATGGGTACCTGATCACAAGGTTTAAGTTTTTAAAAGAGATAGACGATGTGGACGGTGAACAGTTTCTTTGAGAGATGTAGTAACAGAGCAAACAAATGATGTAAAATGAAATTAGATAAGAAACTTGCTAAAAAAGATGTAAAGAAATACTTTATAGTACAAGAGTGGTATATGAATGGAACAAAATGACTGAGAACATGTGTAATGCAGGCAGCATTCATATATGTAAGGGGTTGTATTGCGGTAAAGAATGTTCAAGAGATTGAGTCCCACAAGTCAAGAAATAGGGTCCCACAAGTGTAAAACTCCCTCCCCTTACATTGCAAATAGGTAATTACACACTGATAAAATCAATGTATATGCCTTACCTTCCCTTTCTACCCTATGTTTCTCATCTTTGGGACTCCTACAGCTTTCAGAAAGTAACCCACTTCTATCAGTTGGTAATATCAGTGTGGTAATATCTCTGTGTCATTGTTGATTAGGGTAGTACAAAAAAGGAGTAGGTGTTCAGTTTTTTTTAATTTGGATGTTTTATCATGAAAATGGAGAAAGGTCATGTATGTTGAATTGATGTGTGTAACCAAGATGAGAAAAAAGGAGATATAAGTAGTACATTTGAGGAAAGGAACTTGGATGTTTTGGTTCTGAGTGAAACGAAGCTCAAGGGTAAAGGGGAAGAGTGGTTTGGGAATGTCTTGGGAGTAAAGTCAGGGGTTGGTGAAAGGACAAGAGCAAAGGAAGGAGTAGCACTACTCCTGAAACAGGAGTTGTGGGAGTATGTGATAGAGTGCAAGAAAGTAAACTCTAGATTGCCTTGGGTAAAACTGAAAGTGGATGGAGAGAGATGGGTGATTATTGGGGCCTCTGCACCTGGGCATGAGAAGAAAGATCACGACAGGCAAGAGTTTTGGGAGCAGCTGAGTGAGTGTGTTAGCAGTTTTGATGCATGAGACCGGGTTATAGTGATGGATGATTTGAATGCAAAGGTGAGTAATTTAGCAGGTGAGGAAATAATTGGTGTACATGGGGTGTTCAGTGTTGTAAATGGAAATGGTGAAGAGCTTGTAGATTTGTGTACTGAGAAAGGACTGGTGATTGGGATTTTTTTTTTTTTTTTTTTTTTTTTTGCTTTGTCGCTGTCTCCCGCGTTTGCGAGGTAGCGCAAGGAAACAGACGAAAGAAATGGCCCAACCCACCCCCATACACATGCCTTGATTCAACCCACTGACAGCACGTCAACTCCGGTATACCACATCGCTCCAATTCACTCTATTCTTTGCCCTCCTTTCACCCTCCTGCATGTTCAGGCCCCGATCACACAAAATCTTTTTCACTCCATCTTTCCACCTCCAATTTGGTCTCCCTCTTCTCCTCGTTCCCTCCACCTCCGACACATAGAGGGGACGGGAGCGGGGGGCCAGAAATCCTCCCCTCCTTGTATTTTTTTAACTTTCTAAAATGGGAAACAGAGGAAGGAGTCACGCGGGGAGTGCTCATCCTCCTCGAAGGCTCAGTGATTGGGAATACCTGGTTTAAAAAGAGAGATATACTTAAGGATATGTATGTAAGTAGGAGAAATGGCCAGAGAGCGTTATTGGATTATGTGTTAATTGATAGGCGCATGAAAGAGAGACTTTTGGATGTTATTGTGCTGAGAGGTGCAACTGGAGGGATGTCTGATCATTATCTTGTGGAGGCGAAGGTGAAAATTTGTAGAGCTTTTCAGAAAAGAAGAGAGAATGTTGGGATGAAGAGAGTGGTGAGAGTAAGCGAGCTTGGAAAGGAGACTTGTGTGAGGAAGTACCAGGGGAGATTGAACGCAGAATGGAAAAAGGTGAGAGCAAAGGACGTAAGGGGAGTGGGGGAGGAATGGGATGTATTTAGGGAAGCAGTGATGGCTTGCGCAAAAGATGCTTGTGGCATGAGAAGCGTGGGAGGTGTGCAGATTAGAAAGGGTAGTTGGTAGGATGAAGAAGTAATATTATTAGTGAAAGAGAAGAGAGGCATTTGGACAATTTTTGCAGGGAAATAATGCAAATGACTGGGAGATGTATAGAAGAAAGAGGCAGGAGGTCAAGAGAAAGGTGCAAGAGGTGAAAAAGAGGGCAAATGAGAGTTGGGGTGAGAGAGTATCATTAAATTTTAGGGAGAATAAAAAGATGCTTTAGAAAGGGGTAAATAAAGTGCATAAGACAAGAGAACAAATAGGAACATTGGTAAAGGGGGCTAATGGGGAGTTGATAACAAGTAGTGGTGATGTGAGGAGATGGAATGAGTATTTGCAAGGTTTGTTGAATGTGTTTGATGTGATAGAGTGGCAGAAATAGGGTGTTTTGGTTGAGGTGGTGTGCGAAGTGAGAGGGTCATGGAGAATGATTTGGTAAACAGAGAAGAGGTAGTGAAAGCTTTGCAGAAGATGAAAGCCGGCAAGGCAGCAGGTTTGGATGGTATTGCAGTGGAATTTATTAAAAAAGAAAAAGGAGGTGACTGTGTGGTTGACTGGTTAGTGAGGATATTCACTGTATGTATGGTTCATGGTGAACTTCCTGAGGATTGGCAGAATACATGTATAGTGCCATTGTACAAAGGCAAAGGGGCTAAAGGTGAACGTTCAAATTACAGAGGTATAAGTTTGTTGAGTATTCCTGGGAAATTGTATGGAAGGGTATTGATTGAGAGGGTGAAGGCATGTACAGAGCATCAGATTGGGGAAGAGCAATGTGGGTTCAGAAGTGGTAGAAAATGTGTGGATCAGGTGTTTGCTTTGAAGAATGTATGTGAGAAATACTTAGAAAAACAAATGGATTTGTATGTAGCATATATGGGTCTGGAGAAGCCATATATGATAGAGTTGATAGAGATGCTCTGTGGAAGGTATTAAGAATATATGGTGTGAGAAGCAAGTTGCTGGAAGCAGTGAAAAGTTTTTATCGAGGATGTAAGGCATGTGTATAAGTATGAAGAGAGGAAAGTGATTGGTTCTCAGTGAATATCATTTTGCGGCAGGGGTGCGTGATGTCTCCATGGTTATGTAATTTGTTTATCGATGGGGTTGTTAGGGAGGTGAATGCAAGAGTTTTGGAGAGAGTGGCAAGTATGCTGTCTGTTGTGGATGAGAGAGCTTGGGAAGTGAGTCAGTTGTTGTTTGCTGATAATACAGCGCTGGTGGCTGATTCAGGTGAGAAACTGCAGAAGCTGGTGACTGAGTTTGATAAAGTTGTGAAAGAAGAAAGCTGAGAGTAAATGTGAATAAGAGCAAGGTTATTAGGTACAGTAGGGTTGAGGGACAAGTCAATTGGGAGGTAAGTTTGAATGGAGAAAAACTGGAGGAAGTAAAGTGTTTTAGATATCTGGGAGTGGATTTGGCATCGGATGGAACCATGGAAGCAGAAGTAAGGCACAAGGTGGGGGAGGTGGCGAAAGTTCTGGGAGCATTGAAAAATATGTGAAAGGCAAGAATATTATCTCGGAAAGCAAAAATGGGTATGTTTGAAGGAATAGTGGTTCCAACAATGTTATGTGGTTGCGAGGCGTGGGCTATAGATAGGGTTGTTCGGAGGAGAGTGGATGTGTTGGAAATGAGATGTTTGAGGACTATATGTGGTGTGTGATGGTTTGATCGAGTAAGTAATGAAAGGGTAAGAGAGATGTATGGTAATAAAAAGTGTGGTTGAGAGAGCAGAAGAGGGTGTATTGAAATGGTTTGGTCACATTGAGAGAATGAGTGAGGAAAGATTGACAAAGAGAATGATTGTGTCAGAGGTGGAAGTGGGAGACCAAATTGGAGGTGGAAGGATGGAGTGAGGAAGATTTTGAGCGACCCGGGTCTGAACATGCAGGAGGGTGAAAGGCATGCAAGGAATAAGAGTGAGTTTTGGAATGATGTGGTATACTGGGGTCGACGTGCTGTCAGTGGATTGAAGCAGGGCATGTGAAGCGTCTGGGATAAACCATGGAAAGTTGTGTGGGGCCTGGATGTGGAATGGGAGCTCTGGTTTAGGTGCATTATACATGGCAACTAGAGACTGAGTGTGAATGAATTTTGCTTTTGTTGTCTTTTCCTAGCGCTACCTCATACACATACAGGCGGAGGGGGGTTGTCATTTTATGTGTGCCGGGGTGGCAACGGGAATGAATAAAGGCAGCAAGTATGAATTATGTATGTGTGTAAATATGTATATATCTGTGTATGTATATATATATATATGTTGAAATGTGTAGGATGTAAGGGGAGTGGGGGAGGAATGGGATGTATTTAGGGAAGCAGTGATGGCTTGCGCAAAAGATGCTTATGGCATGAGAAGCTTGAGAGGTGGGCAGATTAGAAAGGGTAGTGAGTGGTAGGATGAAGAAGTAAGATTATTAGTGAAAGAGAAGAGAGGGGCATTTGGTCGATTTTTGCAGGGAAGTAGTGCAAATGACTGGGAGATGTATAAAAGAAAGAGGCAAGAGGTCAAGAAAAAGGTGCAAGAGGTGAAAAAGAGGGCATATGAGAGTTGGGATGAGAGAGTATCATTAAATTTTAGGGAGGGTGAAAAGATGTTTTGGAAGGAGGTAAATAAAGTGTGTAAGACAAGAGAACAAATGGGAACATCAGTAAAGGGGGCTAAAGGGGAGGTAATAACAAGTAGAGGTGATGTGAAAAGGAGAGAGAGTGAGTATTTTGAAGTTTTATTGAATGTGTTAGATGATAGAGTGGCAGATATAGGGTGTTTTGGTTGAGGTGGTGTGCGAAGTGAGAGGGTTAGATAGAATGATTTGGTAAACAGAGAAGAGGTAGTAAAAGCTCTGCGGAAGATGAAAGACGGCAAGGCAGTGGGTTTGGATGGTATATCAGTGGAATTTGTTAAAAAAGGGGGTGACTGTTGTTGAGTGGTTAGTAAGGATATTTAATGTATGTATGACACATGGTGAGGTGCCTGAGGATTGGTGGAATGCATGCATAGTGCCATTATACAAAGGCAAAGGGGATAAAGGTGAGTGCTCAAATTACAGAGGTATAAGTGTGCCGAGTATTCATGGGAAATTATACGGGAGGGTATTGATTGAGAGGGTGAAATGAAAGCATGTACAGAGCATCAGATTGGGGAAGAGTTGTGTGGTTTCAGAAGTGGTAGAGGATGTGTGGACCAGGTGTTTGCTTTGAAGAATGTATGTGAGAAATACTTAGAAAAGCAAATGTATTTGTATGTAGCATTTATGGATCTGGAGAAGGCATATGATAGAATGGAAAGGAATGCTCTGTGGAGGGTATTAAGAGTATATGGTGTGGGAGGCAAGTTGCTAGAAGCAGAGAAAATTTTTTATCGAGGATGTAAGGCATGTGTACGTGTAGGAAGAGAGGAAAGTGATTGGTTCTCAGTGAATGTCGGTTTGCGGCAGGGTTTCGTGATGTCTCCATGGTTGTTTAATTTGTTTATGGATGGGTTGTTGGGAAGGTGAATGCAAGAGTTTTGGAGAGAGGGGCAAGTATGTAGCCCGTTGTGGATGAGAGAGCTTGGGAAGTGAGTCAGTTGTTCGCTGATGATACAGCACTGGTGGCTGATTTGTGTGAGAAACTGCAAAAGCTGGTGACTGAGTTTGGTAAAGTGTGTGAAAGAAGAAAGCTGAGAGTAAATATGAATAAGAGCAAGGTTATTAGGTACAGTAGGGTTGAGGGACAAGTCGGTTGGGAGGTAAGTTTCAATGGAGAAAAACTGGAGGAAGTGAAGTGTCTTAGATATCTGGGAGTGGATTTGGCAGTGGATGGAACCATGGAAGCGGAAGTGAGTCACAGGGTGGGGAAGGAGGCGAAGTTTCTGGGAGCGTTGAAAAATGTGTGGAAGGCCAAACATTATCTCAGAAAGCAAAAATGGGTATGTTTGAAGGAATAGTGGTTCCAACAATGATATATGGTTGCGAGGTGTGGGCTATAGATAGAGTTGTGCGGAGGAGGGTGGATATGATGGAAATGAGATGTTTGAGGACAGTATGTTGTGTGAGGTGGTTTGATCGAGTAAGTAATGAAAGGGTAAGAGAGATGTGTGGTAATAAAAAGAGTGTGGTTGAGAGAGCATAAGAGGGTGTTTTGAAATGGTTTGGTCACATGGAGAAAATGATTGAGGAAAGATTGACACAGAGCATATACATGTCAGAGGTGGAGGGAACGAGAAGTGGGAGACCAAATTGGAGGTGGAAAAATGGAGTGAAAAAGATTTTGAGCGATCAGGGCCTGAACATGCAGGAGGTTGAAAGGCGTGCAAGGAATAGAGTGAATTGGAATGATGTGGTATACCGGGGTTGATGTACTGTAAATGGATTGAACCAGGGCATGTGAAGCATCTGCGGTAAACCATGGAAAGTACTGTGGGGCCTGGATGTTGAAAGGGAGCTGTGGTTTTGGTGCATTATACATGACAGCTAGAGACTGAGTGTCAACAAATGTGGCCTTTGTTGCCTTTTCCTAGCGCTACCTCGCGCACATGCGGGGGGAGGGGGCTGTCATTTCATGTGTGGCGGGGTGGCGATGGGAATAAATAAAGGCAGCAAGTATGAATTAGGTACATTTGTATATATATGTATATGTCTGTGTATGTATATATATGTATACGTTGAAATGTATAGGTATGAATATGTGCATGTGTGGATGTGTATGTACATACATGTGTATGTGGGTGGGTTGGGCCATTCTTTCGTCTGTTTCCCTGCACTACCTCACTAACGCATTAGACAGCGACAAAACATAATATATGAATAGATAAATGAAGTGTATAGGTATGTATATGTGCATGTGTGGACGTGTATGTATATACTTGTGTATGTGGGTGGGTTAGGCCATTCCTTCATATGCTTCCTTGCGCTACCTTGCTAACACGGGAGACAGCGACAAAGTTTGATAAGATAAGAAATAGATAATTTTGAAGAGATGGGTGGTGTCTAGAATGCACACAGAAAAATGTATATCATAATGTAGATGGTCTTGACTCTGTAGTGACTTTTCCCACAGGTACACTACATCTGTAGGCTCTTCTATAACTCTATTGTTCTCCTGGTCATCTGAGTTATTCCTGAGTTGATTAAAACAATAATGAAAGTTTCGTTATCAGTGCAGTAAAGAACAATCTTACCAGAATTATAACCTTTGATTAACTCACTCTATTGTTTGTTCATGATATTACAGGGATAGGTGCTTAGAGATGTACACTCTTTACAGGGGGTTTGGCTAAATGACATGTACAGGAACCGATTAAGGGAATTTTCAGCATTTTTCCACTGAGTCACTTATTGTCTGTTGGTGGCTGTGGGATTTATCTAGTGTGTCTATGATCTAGAGATCCTCCCCACATCATGTGCCCTGAATGTTGATAGCATTCAGTGTCTCATGGTGTTAGCATTCTTGAAGTTGGACAGATTCCTTGTGACGCTCCTGAATTTGGGAATTGGTGACTGCCTGATGGCTTTCTTTTGATATAGTATGATCTGACTAAGACCCTCCTGCCGGTGCATTTGTGTAACTTTGCTTCTGACTTTGTGTGTAATTCAACCAGAACCTGACCTAGTGGACCTCACATCTGGGGATAGATAATAGTAAGCCAGGCATAGGATGAGAGGGTGTGAACGTGGGTTTAGGGTCTTCAAGCAATGGCAGAAGCTACCTGGGACACCAGAGGTCTTCCAGCCATGTATTCACAGGGGTTCCCAGAGCAGCCATTTCTGCAGGTCTTTGTTGCTTAGGAATTTGTGGCATTCTATCACTGCAGGGGACATCAGCTGAGAAGTCTAGTGGGTAGTGCGGCAGCCCTTGGGTAGCCTTTGTACAATTACCATATTCCCTTGCCGTTGCAGATGGCAGATTTCTCGGGATTGCAGTGTTTCTATCTTGGGGACTACAGTCCCAAGCGTCATGATGATTGTTCATACTGTGGACTTGCAATTCCCTTACCTGAATCATTTATGGTGGCTGCTGGTTTGGTATGCAGAAATTCTGCAGTTGCTTATAAGAATTAGCCTGGAATAGATTCATTGTGGATTCAGAGTAGGGCCAGGACAACCAAGTTGTGATTGGTCAGCTGACACAGGATTGAATTCCTTGTTGTTTCTGAAGTAAGAAGGACTTACAATATCATAGACATTCTGGTTAATGATGCATGTCTTAGGACCATCTATGATGGAGGGTGTTGAGAAGAATATTGATAAAATGTTGTTTGTTGGAGATGAAGGTGTGATCATCATTCTGTTTCAGTGTTATGGTTCTGTTTATGATAGCTTTGTGTGATCATATATATTTCATTGCAAAATTAGTGCCTTCAGGAAAGTCAAACCTTGTTAGTTTCACTACCTGTGGGATGTATGTGTCATAGGCAACCTCATTTATGCTTCTATGCTTGTTGTTTTTGTGAAATTAGTACCTTCAGAAAAGTCGAGCCTGGTTAGTTTCACTACCTGCGGGGTGCATGTGTCAAGGGCAACCTCATTTATGCTTCTCTGCTTATGTTGTTTTTTCTTAGTGATTTACAGTGGACAGGCTTGAAGTCACGTTCCTCATATCTTTTAAGTCAAAGCAGCACCTCATCACTGATAAAGCTGATTTTTCCAGCTTCAATGGAGGAATTATCATTAGCTTCTTAGGCCTTAACATTATTCATTGGGAAAGGAAAGTTTCCTGGAAATCTTTAGCTTCATATCATTTACAGACACTGCAAAGGCTTATTCTGCTATGGGGATTGCAGAAAGGGCCTTGTGTCCTACTGGTATCAGGGTTGAAGGGACCCCTGTGGCCCCTTGGGTGAACAGGTGTCCTGTGGTCTGTGGTCAGTGTGTGAGGTAATTGAAATTGAAGTGCAACCCCAATGACACACTGACATCATCTGGCACTGATCTTAGTTACTTAACTGACATAGATAACTGGTGCTGTTATTATCAAGTACCACAAACTTTGAAACTAGTATGGCTTGGTTGGTATGATGCTGTGTGCACAATGAGGGGATGCAAACAAAGGGGACACATCTACCCCTTTAGCACCTCAGCTTCAAATGTTATCATGAGAAGGAGAGAGTAATGAGTACATGTGGAGGAAGGATATGCTTGATAGGAATTTCTCTTATAATCTTCTAAGTGTTTATCATTAAATTACATTACTGTGTAGCTAAAACAGTGCAGTTACTGAGCAATATTGTCTTTTTATCATACCAGAAAGCCAATTTAGTGACCGTGTGTATATGTGTAGGGAGATGTGGCATGGGATGAGGCAGTGTGTCAGGGAGGTTGAGGTACCTTCACAAACACTCCCCACTAGATACAAATTTCTTTTTTTTTTAAATCTCTGAATTACTTTACTACAGCTGCTGTAGTAAGAGTGCAAAGCAGTCATTTAATTATACCAGAAAGTCAACTTAGAGGCTGTAAATACCTATTTGTATTGTACAGGGAGGGAGTTTTACACTTTTTGGGCCCCATCTTATGAACATTCTCTACTATCATGCACATGTTAAGCTTGCATATGCTGTCTGCTTTAATCATATCCTCATTCATTTTATTGATTCATCCACCACTAATTTTACTATATAAGTATTTCTTTTATCCCTGGGGATAGGGGAGAAAGAATACTCCCCACCTATTCCCTGCGTGTCGTAGTAGGCAACTAAAAGGGGAGGGAGTGGAGGTCTGGAAATCCTCCCCTCTGTTTTTATTTTTCCAAAAAAGGGAATAGATGGGGGAGATAAGTAAGGATTTTCCTTCTTAGGCTCAGTCCTATATTCTTGGTGCCACCTCACTAATGTGGAAAATGGTGAATATGCATGAAAAAAAAAGTATTTCTTTATGTCTTCTTGAGCAAGTGTCTTGCTTATTTTTGTGTGATGTTTTCTATGGTCGCTCTATACCAACAGCCTTCTAAGAACTGCTCACTGTTCATTGTGTTTTAAGAAAAGATGGTGGTGAGGTCAACCCTCGCTGTTTTCTAAGATGGGCAAATTTAGAGCCTCTACCCTTTCTTTGTATGTGTATGTGCTCTCTTATTTGTATTTATCTACTTGT
The DNA here is from genome assembly GCF_036320965.1 of Panulirus ornatus. Lineage (NCBI taxonomy): Eukaryota > Metazoa > Arthropoda > Malacostraca > Decapoda > Palinuridae > Panulirus > Panulirus ornatus. The sequence continues at coordinate 32,073,445 of NC_092279.1, forward strand.
CCTGTATAACTCCATCTCTTGAACTTCTCATACATCAAACAGACTTTTAAACTTCTGTGTACTGCTGGCATTCACTGTCTCTTTGCTTAGTTTGTTCCAACCATCCACCACCTTTCCGTTAAACCAGTACTGTATATAGATAATGAAATTTCAGCAAACAACTCATAACAAGCCTGAATATGATCAGAGCTTGGTCATGACACTTAAAAAAAGCACAAGAAAGTAATAAAGTCCAAAGGAGGGCAGCATAATTAGGGAATAAGATAGGAGAACTGAAGTGCACTGAGGGGTTGGAGGCTCTAAATTTGCCTACCATGGATAAGAGAAAAGTGAGGGGTGACTTGATGACAAGCTTCAAGTTTTGAACCAGTGATGATACTGACCACAAATATTGATTAAAGTGGGTGAAACTTCGTACTTTGAGGTGGTTTGGGCTTGCAGAAAGAATGCAAGATAGGGAGTTTACATGGAAATTGTATGATAGTATGATTAAAAGGATTGGTATGCAGCCAACGACCAGGAAGGTATGGTACCAGTACTACCTCCCTGGGTACTGGGAGGGTTAGTGATGGCTGTGATGACTGCATGGTGAGCCAGCACTTCAGTGATTATCATGTTGCACTCTTCTGACCCAGATAACTGTCTTTTCTTTCTGCTTTACCCACATGTGGACTGCTGGCAGAGGCCCAAACATAGACTCTCTCCGTGTCACACATAACATTTGACAACACTTAACTCACACAGCTCATTCTTTGTAATTCTAGATTTGCCTGTGGTGAGTGCTGTGTGCTAGCCCTGCCTTTAAGGAAAATGGTAGGAGCAGTAGATAGAAGTAGTACTTAGGAACATTTAGGTAGGAGCATAAGGTAGAAACATGAAGTAGAAGTAGTCAGTAAGATCTTTAGGCAGGAGCCTTTGCAAGGGCTGTGCTAGACTTGTTCTGTGCCTGTGGCCTGTTAAGGGTGAGGTGCTAAAGGCTAAGAAGTGGCACTAGAATCCAATGGTTTTGGAGAGACTATTGCAGTGGCCACCCACTTCCGGGCATTCCAGAAAGGAACAGGCATCAGAGGTAGAGATAGATAGAAATTCCACCTGTGACATAGGGAAATAGTAGAAGAGCACTGGTTGAAGAGAAATGGGGGAAGAATACATGGAATGATGTATTAGGGAGGCATGTAAGGACAAGGATAATTGGAGACTTTGCTGTGGCCACCTCATTGATGGGAGTTCACAGAAGGAAAGTGTCATAGATATAGATAGGTAGATATACATAACTCTCTCTCTCACTCTTCCCCCCCCTCTCTCTCTCTCTCTCTCTCTCTCTCTCTCTCTCTCTCTCTCTCTCTCTCTCTCTCTCTCTCTCTCTCTCTCTCTCTCTCTCTCTCTCTCTCTTTTCTGGGCATTCCAGAAAGGAACAGGCATCAGAGGTATAGATAGATAGAAATTCCACCTGTGACATAGGGAAATAGTAGAAGAGCACTGGTTGAAGAGAAATGGGGGAAGAATACTTGGAATGATGTGGTAGGGAGGCATGTAAGGACAAGGATAATTGGAGACTTTCTGTGGCCACCTCATTGATGGGAGTTCACAGAAGGAAAGTGTCATAGATATAGATAGGTAGATATACATAACTCTCTCTCTCACTCACTCCCCCCCCCCCCCCCCCCCCCCCCTCTCTCTCTCTCTCTCTCTCTCTCTCTCTCTCTCTCTCTCTCTCTCTCTCTCTCTCTCTCTCTCTCTCTCTCTCTCTCTCTCTCTCTCTCTCTCTCTCTCTCTCTCTCTCTCTCTCTCTCTCTCTCTCTCTCTCTCTCTCTCTCTCTCTCTCTCTCTCTCTCTCTCTCTCTCTCTCTCTCTCTCTCTCTCTCTCTCTCTCTCTCTCTCTCTCTCTCTCTCTCTCTCTCTCTCTCTCTCTCTCTCTCTCTCTCTCTCTCTCTCTCTCTCTCTCTCTCTCTCTCTCTCTCTCTCTCTCTCTCTCTCTCTCTCTCTCTCTCTCTCTCTCTCTCTCTCTCTCTCTCTCTCTCTCTCTCTCTCTCTCTCTCTCTCTCTCTCTCTCTCTCTCTCTCTTTCTGGGCATTCCAGAAAGGAACAGGCATCAGAGGTATAGATAGATAGAAATTCCACCTGTGACATAGGGAAATAGTAGAAGAGCACTGGTTGAAGAGAAATGGGGGAAGAATACTTGGAATGATGTGGTAGGGAGGCATGTAAGGACAAGGATAATTGGAGACTTTCTGTGGCCACCTCATTGATGGGAGTTCACAGAAGGAAAGTGTCATAGATATAGATAGGTAGATATACATAACTCTCTCTCTCACTCACTCCCCCCCCCCCCCTCTCTCTCTCTCTCTCTCTCCTCTCCTCTCCTCTCCTCTCCTCTCCTCTTCTCTCCAAATTTGTTTGCAAATTTGCTGAAAGGGAATCACCACAATCATCCAAGTTCTACTGATATTATTTCTTTCTTTTACATTACCCTTATAGTAGTCGTTTTATAATTTGCTGTATATGCCAATGTTTTAATGAGACTTTTGCTTTTCTTTTCTGACACACCTCGTCAACTCTGCTAATTGGCTTAAAGTATTACCTCTCCTTTACCACACTGATATTTCTGCCTTATTCTGGTGGTTCGCTCACTTTACAGAAAAGACTTGATGATCTGCCTGATTTATTAGTGGTAGGAGACATTCCCAACCATTTCCCATTTTTCTGTGTAAATTTGCATTTTTTTCATGTGTAGTTATCTTTCCAGCCATAGTGAAATTGCTTCAGGATAAGATGACTGAACCATAAATAAAAAATTCCTCTTGTGGCTCCTCTTTGTGTTTAGAATATGTTATTACCTTATTACCTTATTTTTGGAATGAAAAAGATTTTGAGTGAACAGGGCCTGAACATGCAGGAGGGTGAAAGGCGTGCAAGGAATAGAGTGAATTGGAACGATGTGGTATACCGGGGTCGATGTGCTGTCAATGGATTGAACCAGGGCATGTGAAGCGTCTGGGGTAAACCATGGAAAGTTCTGTGGGGCCTGGATGTGGAAAGGGAGCTGTGGTTTCGGTGCATTTTTACATGACAGCTAGAGACTGAGTGTGAACGAATGTGGCCTTTATTGTCTTTTCCTAACGCTACCTCGCACACTAGGGGGAGGGGGTTGTTATTTCATGTGTGGCGAGGTGGTGATGGGAATGAACAAAGGCAGACAGTATGAATTATGTACATGTGTATGTATGTATATGTCTGTGTGTGTATATATATGTATACGTTGAGATGTATAGGTATGTATATTTGCGTGTGTGGACGTGTATGTATATATATGTGTATGTGAGTGGGTTGGGCCATTCTTTCGTCTGTTTCCTTGCGCTACCTCGCTAACACGGGAGACAGCGACAAAGCAAAATAAATAAATGAATAATTCTTTTTTTTGAAAGTTATTTTTTTTCAAAATTAAAAGTGTTATTATCCACATGAATATATTTAATATATCACAATGTTCTCTAACCCTCAGGGCCCCTATGTTTACGACCAGAATTCCAGTGTCAGAATGGTGGTTTATGTCAGGAGGACAGACAAGGTAATATGACCACCTGTGCATGTCGTACAGGTTTTACAGGATCCATGTGTCAAGTGCCTATCGATGAAAGTTTCTGTGACAACGACAGTAATCCATGCCAGGTATGATGATATATAGATGGTGTATTGAAAGTCAAAGAAATAATTGAGTATTATTGCTTGTATTAAACAGTATCATTGTCAAGATCTTTAATGTTTAAGAAAAATTCATTTTATAGTTTTAGTATCCTCTCGCAGAAGTTTGACCTTAAGTAGACAACTCAGAAAAGAAAATGAATAGAACATATCAGAAATTTTTAGAAGCTATAAACTCATGTACTTTATGAAATTCAGTAATAGTATTGTAATGATAAAGCAAAACCTACTGATGCTGAAGCTATAACAGTCAAAATGTAATGATTTGGAGAAGTCTTCAGGTGGTTGACAATTAGGGTTGCTTTTTGAACATATTGTTTTCACTTTTCCAACAATCTTCACAAATCTTCACCCTTGCCTGTGCCAGCTGCCCCTCTATCACATTTTCATACAAGAATCTCTTTTGCATGCCTATAAAGTAGTATGTAATAGAATATGTTTATATAGTAAACCATGGAAAGGTCTGTGGGGCCTGGATGTGGATAGGGAGCTTTGGTTTCGGTGCATTACACATGACAGCTAGAGTGTGAACGAATGTAGCCTTTTGTCTGTATTCCTGGTGCTACTTCACTGAAGCAGGGGTTAGCAATGCTGTTTTCCTTTTGGGCGAGGTAGCGACAGGAATGCATGAAGGCAGCAAGTATGAATATGTACATGTGTATGTAATGTCTGTTTATGTGTATGTATATGTTGATATGTATATATATATTTTTTTTTTCGCTGTCTCCCACGTTTGCGAGGTAGCACAAGGAAACAGACGAAAGAAATGGCCCAACCCACCCCCATACACATGTATATACATACGTCCACACACGCAAATATACATACCTACACAGCTTTCCATGGTTTACCCCAGACTCTTCACATGCCCTGATTCAATCCACTGACAGCACGTCAACACATCCTCCTGCGCACAACTTTATCCATAGCCCATGCCTCGCAACCATACAACATTGTTGGAACCACTATTCCTTCAAACATACCCATTTTTGCTTTCCGAGATAATGTTCTCAACTTCCACACATTCTTCAAGGCTCCCAGAATTTTCGCCCCCTCCCCCCACTCTATGATCCACTTCCGCTTCCATGGTTCCATTCGCTGCCAGATCCACTCCCAGATATCTAAAACACTTTACTTCCTCCAGTTTTTCTCCATTCAAACTTACCTCCCAATTGATTTGACCCTCAACCCTACTGTACCTAATAATCTTGCTCTTATTCACATTTACTCTTAACTTTCTTCTTTCACACACTTTACCAAACTCAGTCACCAGCTTCTGCAGTTTCTCACATGAATCAGCCACCAGCGCTGTATCATCAGCGAACAACAACTGACTCACTTCCCAAGCTCTCTCATCCCCAACAGACTTCATACTTGCCCCTCTTTCCAAAACTCTTGCATTCACCTCCCTAACAACCCCATCCATAAACAAATTAAACAACCATGGAGACATCACACACCCCTGCTGCAAACCTACATTCACTGAGAACCAATCACTTTCCTCTCTTCCTACACGTACACATGCCTTACATCCTCGATAAAAACTTTTCACTGCTTCTAACAACTTGCCTCCCAAACCATATATTCTTAATACCTTCTACAGAGCATCTCTATCAACTCTATCATATGCCTTCTCCAGATCCATAAGGGCTACATACAAATCCATTTGCTTTTCTAAATATTTCTCACATACATTCTTCAAAGCAAACACCTGATCCACACATCCTCTACCACTTTTGAAACCACACTGCTCTTCCCCAATCTGATGCTCTGTACATGCCTTCACCCTCTCAATCAGTACCCTCCCATATATATGAATATACATTTATTTTATTATACTTTGTCGCTGTCTCCCGCGTTAGTGAGGTAGAGCTAGGAAACAGATGAAAGAATGGCCCAACCCACCCACATACACATGTATATACATACACGTCCACACAAGCACATATACATACCTATACATCTCAACATATACATATATATACACACTCAGACATATACATTTATCCCTGGGGATAGGGAAGAAAGAATACTTCCCACGTATTCCCTGCATGTCGTAGAAGGCGACTAAAAGGGAAGGGAGCGGGTGGCTAGAAATCCTCCCCTCTCTTTTTTTTTTTTTTTCCAAAAGAAGGAACAGAGAAGGGGGCCAGGTGAGGATATTCCCTCAAAGGCCCAGTCCTCTGTTCTTAACGCTACCTCGCTATCGTGGGAAATGGCGAATAGTATGAAAAAAAAGAAAGACATACACATATATGCTCATGTACATAATTCATAGTCTGCCCTTATTCATTCCCGTCGCCACCCCGCCACACATGAAATGACAGCCCCCTCCCCCTGCATGTGCGTGAGGTAGCGCTAGGAAAAGACAACAAAGGCCACATTCGTTAACACTCAGTCTCTAGCTGTCATGTATGATGCACCGAAACCACAGCTCCCTTTCCACATCCAGGCTCCACAAAACTTTCCATGGTTTACCCCAGATGCTTCACCTGCCCTGGTTCAATCCATTGACAGCACATTGACCCCAGTATACCATATCGTTCTAATTTACTCTATTCTTTGCACGCCTTTCACCCTCCTGCATGTTCAGGCCCCGATCGCTCAAAATCTTTTTCACTCCATCTTTCCACCTCCAATTTGGTCTCCCACTTCTCCTCGATCCCTCCACCTCTGACACATATATCCACTTTGTCAATCTTTCCTCACTCATTCTCTCCATGTGACCAAACCATTTCAAAACACCCTCTTCTGCTTTCTCAACCACACTTTTTATTACCACACATCTCTCTTACCCTATTATTACTTACTTGATCAAACCACCTCACACCACATATTGTCCTCAAACATCTAATTTCCAGCATATCCACCCTCCTCCGCACAACTCTATCTATAGCCCATGCTTCGCAGTGACTCAGTCTCATAGTTCTTTCAATGGCTGTGGGTTAGTGATGTTGAATTTTTCCTTGATAAGCCCCCACAAATAAATGGAGTGAAAATGGATACCTTCTCTTTGTCCCCTCCATTTCTGACTCATATATCCTCATTCTTTCCATATGTCCAAACAGTTACAGCACACCCTCTTCAGCTCTCAACCACACTTTTTATTACCACACCTCTCTCTTAACTCAATCAACCCACCTCACACTTTGTATCATCTCCAAACATTTTATTTCCAACACATCCACCGTTCAGTGCACATCCTCATCCATAAGCCCATGCTTTGCATACCCATTTTTGCCCTCTCAAACAAAGCCTTCTCTTTCCACACATTCTTCTGTTTTCTCAGAACCTTTGCCCCCTCATCCTCTTTGTGACTCACTTCATCTTCCATGATTCCATTTGCTGCCATTTCCACTCTTAGGTATCTAAAACCCTTTATTTTCTCCAGATTTTCTCCGTTTAAACTCACACCAACTAACCTGTCCCTCTACCCTGCTAAACCTAATAACCTTGCTTTTGTTCACATTTCCTCTAAATCTTTCTCATTTCACACACTGTACCAAACTCAGTCACCAACTTCTAGTTTCTCACATGAATCTGCCACTTGTGCTGTGTCATCAGCAAACACCATCTGACTCACTTCTTAGGCCCTCTCATCCCATAGAGACTGCATGCTTGCCCCTTCTCCAAGATTCTTGCATTTATCTCCCTCACCATAGATATATTAAACAGCCATAGTGACATGGCACACCCCTGCCACAGACCAACTGTCACTTGGAACCTGACATTCTCCTCTCTCCCTACTTGAACACTTGCCTTAAACCCTAGATAAAAACTTCTCACTGACAGTAGTGGTTTTCCTCGCACACTATATTTTCTTAAGACCTTCCACAAGGCATATATATCGACCCTCTCATATGCTTTTTTCAGATCCATAAATGCCCCATACAGATTCTTCTGTTTTTTCTGTGTATTTCTCACATACATTCTTTAAAGGAAACTTATGATGCACTTATCCTCTATTACTCCTGAAACCACATTGTTATTCCCCTGTCTGATGCTCTGTACATGTCTTCATCCTCTCAGTCATTATTCTCCCATTCAACTTACATGCTATACTCAACAAACTTATACTTCTGTAGTTTGAACACTCACTTTTGTTCCCCTTGCCTTCATAAAGTGGCACTATAAATGCATTCTGCCAATCATCATGCACCTCACTATGGGCCAGACATACACTGAAAATCCTAACTGACCAATCAACAACACAGTTACCCCCTTTCTTAATGAATTTATCTGCTGTACCACCTACTCCAGCTGCCTTGTCACATTTCATCTTATGCAAGGCTTTTACCACCTCTTCTCTCCTTGCCAAACCACTATATATGACTCATTTTGCATATCATTTCAACTCAAACACCCTACATATGCCCCCTTATCATCAAACACACTCAACAGTCTTTCAAAATACTCAGCCCTTGTTCTCACTTTTTCACTACCTGGTACAATTTCCCTATTTTCCCCTTCATTTATGTTACCATTTGTTCTCCTGTTTGTTGCACACCATTAACCTGCTTCCAAATCATCTTATTCTACCCAAACTTTACTTATACTTGCTCACCCCATTTCTTATTTGCCTTCTTTTTCAACCCCTTCACCTTAAAATGTGTGAAATTAAACCCCATTTGTGAATTGGCATTAATATCCTGCATTTTATCATTTGTTTTTATATAGAATTGGATTCTTATGTTTTAGACTGAATCTTTCTATAAGTAATGTTAAAGATTGCATGACTGAGTGACTGATGAAGTCCACCAAAAAATTTGATTGCATGGAGTCATCAGCATTTACTTAGGGGTGCTGTTACTTCAAAATGAAGGTTTCATAGAAAAATTTTTGAAGTTCTGTGATCATGCCCATACCCTCACACTTCTCCAGGCTTTTAATTTTTCCACAGGTACTCCCATTGATATAAAAGTCATTTATTGTATGTGAATTTTTTGCTTGCATAACATTTCCATGTACTGTATTAAGTGATGAGTATGGTGGGTATTTTAAGATGTTGCAGCATACTTTGCTCCCATATCTTTGTTATATCTTCTTGTTTCATGTCTACAGAACAATGCAACGTGCACTGTAACTTCATTTGCAGACACATATGAGTGTCTGTGTCTGCCTGGATTCAGTGGTGATCACTGTGAAGTAAATGATGACAACTGTGTTTATCAACCATGTTGGCATGGTGGTATCTGCATTGATGGTATCAACGACTTTACATGCAACTGTGAAGGCACTGGGTATGAATTTGGAATTTTTTTCTATACAAATATGTAGGTTTTGATGTAGAATTGATTTCAATAGTCCTATTTTTCAATTGAAAATATATTTATTCATTAGACATGAATGTGCCATACATTTCTTATTGCACAAAGACATGCTTGCATGCACATCCACTTACTCAGTATGTTGCTAGAAGCAGTGAAAAGTTTTACTGGGGATGTAAGGCATGTGTACGAGTAGGAAGGTAGGAAAGCGATTGTTTCCCAGTGAATGTCGGTTTGCAGCAGGGGTGCATGATGTCTCCATGGTTGTTTAATTTGTTTATGGATGGGGTGGTTAGGGAAGTGCATGCAAGAATTTTGGAGAGAGAGAGGCAAGAATGCAGTCTGTTGTGGATGAGAGGGCTTGTGAAGTGAGTCTGTCATTGTTCGCTGATGATACAGTGCTGGTGGCTGACTCGTGTGAGAAACTGCAGAGGTTGGTAACTGTGTTTGGAAAAGTGTGTGAAAGGAGAAAGGTGAGAGTAAATGTGATAAGAGCAAGGTTATTTGGTTCAGTAGGGTTGAGGGGCAAGTTTATTGGGAGGTAAGTTTGATTGGAGAAAAACTGGAGGAAGTGAAGTGTTTTAGATATCTGGGGGTGGATTAGCAGTGGATGGAACTATGGAAGCAGAAGTGAGTCACAGGATGGGGAAGGGGATGAAGGTTCTGGGAGCATTGAAAAATGTGTGGAAGGCAAGAACATTATTTGGAGAGAGAAAATGGGTATGTTTGAAAGAATAGTGGTTCCAACAGTGTTATATGGTTGCAAAGGCATGGCCTATAGATGGAGTTGTGCAGAAGAGGGTGAATGTGTTGGAAATGAAATGTTTGAGGACAATATGTGGTGTGAGGTGGTTTGATTGAGTAAGTAATGAAAGGGTAAGAGGGATGTGTGATGATAAGGAGAGTGTGGTTGAGAGTGCAGAAGAGGGTGTGTTGAAATGGTTTAGACACATGTAGAGAATGAGTGAGGAAAGATTGATAAAGAGAATAAATGTGTCTGAGGTGGAGGAAACAAGGAGAAGTGGAAGACCAAATTGGAGTTGGAAGGATGGTGTGAAAAAGATTTTGAGTGATCGGGGCCTGATCATACAGTAAGGGGAAAGGAGTGCATGGAATAGAGTGAATTGGAACGCTGTGGTGTACCAGGGTCGACATGTTGTCATTGGATTGAACCAGGGCATGTGAAATGTCTGAGGCAAACCATGGAAAGGTCTATGGGCCCTGGATGTGGAAAGGGAGCTGTGGTTTCAGTGCATTACACATGACAGCTAGACTCTTAAGTATGAACAAATGTGGCCTTTTTGTCTATTCATGGCGCTACATCGCTGGAGGGGGGATACTGTTTCTTGTGTGGCGGGATGACGACAGAAATGGATGAAGGCAGCAAGCATGAATTTGTACATGTGTGTATATGAATGTGTCTGTGTATGTATATGTATGTATACGTTGAAATGTATATGTCTATATGTGGGCGTTTATGTATGTTTATGTGTATGTGGGAGGTTAGGCCATTCTTCATCTGTTTCCTTGCACTACCTTGCTGATGTGAGAAACAGCGATTAAGTATAATGAATATATATCTAAAAGGGGAAACAGAAGAAGGAGTCGTGCGGGGAGTGCTCATCCTCCTTGAAGGATCAGATTGGGGTGTCTAGATGTGTGAGGATATAACCAAGATGAGAAAAAAAGGAGAGATAGGTAGTATGTTTGAGGAAAGGAACCTGGATGTTTTGGCTCTGAGTTAAACAAAGCTCAGAGGTAAAGGGGAAGAGTGGTTTATGAATGTCTTGGGAGTAAAGTCAGGGGTTAGTGAGAGGACAGAGTAAAGGAAGGAGTAGCACTCCTCCTGAAGCAGGAGTTGTGGGAATATATGATAGAGTGCAAGAGAGTAAACTCTAGATTGATATGGGTAAAACTGAAAGTGGACAGAGAGAGGTGGGTGATTATTGGTGCCTATACACCTGATCATGAGAAGAAAGATCATGAGAGGCAAGAGTTTTGGGAGAAGCTGAGTGAGTGTATTAGTAGCTTTGATGTGCAAGACTGGGTTATAGTGATTGGTGATTTGAATGCAAAGGTGAGTAATGTGGCGGTTGAGGGTATAACTGGTGTACATGGGATATTCATTGTTGTAAATGGAAAAGGTGAAGAGTTTGTGGATTTGTGTGCTGAAAAAGCACTAGTGATTGAGAATACCTGGTTTAAGAAGAGAGATATATATAAGTATACATATGTGAGTAGGAGAGATGGCCAGAGGGTGTTATTGGATTACTTGTTAATTGATAGGCATGTAAAAGAGAGACTTTTGGATATTAGTGTGCTGAGAGGGGCAGCTGGAGGGATGTGTGATCATTATCTTGTGGAGGCGAAGATGAAGATTTGTAGAGCTTTTCAGAAAAGAAGAATGTTGGGGAGAATAGAGTGGTGAAAGTAAGTGAGCTTGGAAAGGAGACTTGTGTGAGGAAGTACCAGGAGAGATTGAGTGCAGAATGGCAAAAGGTGAGAGCAGATGACGTAAGGGGAGTGGGTGAGGAATGGGATGTATTTAAGGGAAGCAGTGATGGTTTCCACAAAAGATGCATGTGCATGAGAAAGATAGGAGGTGGGCAGATTAGAAAGGGTAGTGAATGGTGGGATGAAGAAGTAAGATTGTTCATGAAAGAGAAGAGAGAGGTGTTTGGATGATTTTTGCAGGGAAGTAGTGCAAATGATTGGGAGATGTATAAAAGAAAGCATCAGGAGGTCAAAAGGAAGGTGCAAGAGGTGAAAAAGAGGACAAATGAAAGTTAGGATGAGAGAGCATCATTAAATTTTAGGGAGAATAAAAAGATGGTGTGGAAGGAGATAAATAAAGTGCATAAGACAAGGGGACAAATGGGAAGGTAATAACAAGTAGTGATGAAGTGAGGAGATGGAGTGAATATTTTGAAAGTTTGTTGAATGTGTTTGATGATATAGAGTGGCAGATATAGGGTGTTTTGGTCGGGGTGGTTTGTGAAGTGAAAGGATCAGGGAGAATGGTATGGTGAACAGAGATGAGGTAGTGAAAGCCTTGCAGATGATGAAAGCTGGCAAGGTGGCTGGTTTGGATGGTATTGCAGTGGAATTTATCAAAAAAGGGGGTGTCTGTGTTGTTGATTGGTTGGTATGGCTATTCAATGTATGTATGAATCATGGTGAAGTTCCTGAGGATTGACGGAATGCATGCATAGTGCCATTGTACAAAGGCAAAGGGGATAAAGGTGAGTGTCCAAATTACAGGGGCATAAGTTTGTTGAGTATTCCTGGGAAATTATATGGAAGGGTATTGATTGAGAGGGTAAAGGCATGTACAGAGCATCAGATTGGGGAAGAGCAGTGTGGTTTCAGAAGTGGTAGAGGAATTGTGGATCAGGTGTTTGCTTTGAAGATTTTTTTTTTTTTTTTTTTTTTTTTTTGCCGCTGTCTCCCGCGTTTGCGAGGTAGCGCAAGAAAACAGACAAAAGAAATGGCCCAACCCACCCCCATACACATGTATATACATACGTCCACACACGCAAATATACATACCTACATAGCTTTCCATGGTTTACTCCAGACGCTTCACATGCCTTGATTCAATCCACTGACAGCACGTCAACCCCGGTATACCACATCGCTCCAACTCACCCTATTCCTTGCCCTCCTCTCACCCTCCTGCATGTTCAGGCCCCGATCACACAAAATCTTTTTCACTCCATCTTTCCACCTCCAATTTGGTCTCCCTCTTCTCCTCGTTCCCTCCACCTCCGACACATATATCCTCTTGGTCAATCTTTCCTCACTCATTCTCTCCATGTGCCCAAACCATTTCAAAACACCCTCTTCTGCTCTCTCAACCACGCTCTTTTTATTTCCACACATCTCTCTTACCCTTAGGTTACTTACTCGATCAAACCACCTCACACCACACATTGTCCTCAAACATCTCATTTCCAGCACATCCATCCTCCTGCGCACAACTCTATCCATAGCCCACGCCTCGCAACCATACAACATTGTTGGAACCACTATTCCTTCAAACATACCCATTTTTGCTTTCCGAGATAATGTTCTCGACTTCCACACATTCTTCAAGGCTCCCAGAATTTTCGCCCCCTCCCCCACCCTATGATCCACTTCCGCTTCCATGGTTCCATCCGCTGCCAGATCCACTCCCAGATATCTAAAACACTTCACTTCCTCCAGTTTTGCTCCATTCAAACTCACCTCCCAATTGACTTGACCCTCAACCCTACTGTACCTAATAACCTTGCTCTTATTCACATTTACTCTTAACTTTCTTCTTCCACACACTTTACCAAACTCAGTCACCAGCTTCTGCAGTTTCTCACATGAATCAGCCACCAGCGCTGTATCATCAGCGAACAACAACTGACTCACTTTCCAAGCTCTCTCATCCCCAACAGACTTCATACTTGCCCCTCTTTCCAAAACTCTTGCATTCACCTCCCTAACAACCCCATCCATAAACAAATTAAACAACCATGGAGACATCACACACCCCTGCCGCAAACCTACATTCACTGAGAACCAATCACTTTCCTCTCTTCCTACACGTACACATGCCTTACAACCTCGATAAAAACTTTTCACTGCTTCTAACAACTTTCCTCCCACACCATATATTCTTAATACCTTCCACAGAGCATCTCTATCAACTCTATCATATGCCTTCTCCAGATCCATAAATGCTACATACAAATCCATTTGCTTTTCTAAGTATTTCTCACATACATTCTTCAAAGCAAACACCTGATCCACACATCCTCTACCACTTCTGAAACCACACTGCTCTTCCCCAATCTGATGCTCTGTACATGCCTTCACCCTCTCAATCAATACCCTCCCATATAATTTACCAGGAATACTCAACAAACTTATACCTCTGTAATTTGAGCACTCACTCTTACCCCCTTTGCCTTTGTACAATGGCACTATGCACGCATTCCGCCAATCCTCAGGCACCTCACCATGAGTCATACATACATTAAATAACCTTACCAACCAGTCAACAATACAGTCACCCCCTTTTTTAATAAATTCCACTGCAATACCATCCAAACCTGCTGCCTTGCCGGCTTTCATCTTCCGCAAAGCTTTTACTACCTCTTCTCTGTTTACCAAATCATTTTCCCTAACCCTCTCACTTTGCACACCACCTCGACCAAAACACCCTATATCTGCCACTCTATCATCAAACACATTCAACAAACCTTCAAAATACTCACTCCATCTCCTTCTCACATCACCACTACTTGTTATCACCTCCCCATTTGCGCCCTTCACTGCAGTTCCCATTTGCTCCCTTGTCTTACGCACTTTATTTACCTCCTTCCAGAACATCTTTTTATTCTCCCTAAAATTTAATGATACTCTTTCACCCCAACTCTCATTTGCCCTTTTTTTCACCTCTTGCACCTTTCTCTTGACCTCCTGTCTCTTTCTTTTATACATCTCCCACTCAATTGCATTTTTTCCCTGCAAAAATCGTCCAAATGCCTCTCTCTTCTCTTTCACTAATACTCTTACTTCTTCATCCCACCACTCACTACCCTTTCTAATCAACCCACCTCCCACTCTTCTCATGCCACAAGCATCTTTTGCGCAATCCATCACTGATTCCCTAAATACATCCCATTCCTCCCCCACTCCCCTTACTTCCATTGTTCTCACCTTTCTCCATTCTGTACTCAGTCTCTCCTGGTACTTCCTCACACAAGTCTCCTTCCCAAGCTCACTTACTCTCACCACCCTCTTCACCCCAACATTCACTCTTCTTTTCTGAAAACCTTTGAAGAATATATGTGAAAATACTGAGAAAAACAGATGGATTTGTATGTAGCAGTTATAGATCTGGAGAAGGCATATGATGGGGTGGATAGAGATGCTTTGTGGAAGGTTTTAAGAGTATATAGTGTGGGAGGAACTTGCTGGAAGCAGTGAAAAGTTTTTACCAAAAATGTAAGGCATGTGTACGAGTAGGAAGAAAGGAGAGTGATTGGTTCCCAGTGAACGTAGGTTTGCGGCAGGGGTATGTGATGTCCTCATGGTTGTTTAATTTGTTTATGGATGGGGTGGTAAGGGAGGTAAATGCAAGAGTTTTGGAGAGAGGGGTGAGTATGCAGTCTGTTGGGGATGAAAGGGCCTGGGAAGTTAGTCTGTTGTTGTTCACTGATGATACAGCTCTGATGGCTGAATCGAGTGAGAAATTGCAGAGGACGGTGACTGTGTTTGGAAAAGTGTGTTAAAGGAGGAAGTTGAGAGTAAGTGTGAATAAGAGCAAGGTTATTAGGCTCAGTAGGGTTGAGGGACAAGTTAATTGAGATGTAAGTTTGAATGGAGGAAAACTGGAGGAAGTGAAGTGTTTCAGATATCTAGGAGTGGACATGGCAGTGGATGGAACCATGGAAGCGGAAGTGTGACAGGGTGGAGGAGTGAAGGTTCTGGGAGTGATGAAGGAAGTGTGGAAGGAGAGAACATTATCTCGGAGAGCAAAAATGGGTATGTTTAAAGGAATAGAAATTCCAACAATGTTATATGGTTGTGAGGCCTGGGCTATAGATAGTGTTGTACGGAGGAGGATGGATGTGTTGGAAATGAAATGTTTTAGGACAACCTTGCTTTTTCATCCCACCACTCACTACCCTTTCTAATCTGCCTTTATCCCACCTTTCACAGGCCACAGGCATCTCTTGCACACACAAGCACTGCTTCCCCAAATATCTCCCAATTCTCGCTTACTCCCTTTCCTTCATTTACTCTCATCTTCTGCCATTCTTCACTTAGTCTTTTCTGGTATTTCTTCTCACATCTCTTTTTCAGACTTACACGCTCTCATGACTCTCTTCTCCCTGACATTGTTTCCTCTTTTTCAAAAACCTCTACAGAACTTCACCCTTGCCTTCACAAGATGGCAATCAGCATCCCACCAGCTGCCCTTGTCAGCACATTTGCATCTGAAAGTCTCCCATTTGCATGCCTTTTTGTTAATATTCAACCCAATAATGCCTGATGACCATTCCTCCTCCTCACATATACTCTCGTATATCCCTCTTTTTTTAATTGAGCAGTTTGTTGATGATGTTTTAGGATAGTGATGGATAGTGGGAATGTACAGGAGTAAATTTAGGGTAATGCATTCCAGAGCATTTGGAGGTGTCAGGACTCCTTGAGTAATCATTTCCTCTAACAAACAAGGATGAATTACTTCCAGGCTCACTTTGGATTGGTTTGATAACTGCTTTTTGCCAAAACTTTAGCCCTCTGTTTGTCTTGACACAAATTGTAAAATTCTGTTGCTTCTGGGTAATTGATTGTTAAGCTCACCTTAGTGTTGTGTGTAGTTATTGCCAACACATTTGTAGCCTGTTTATTATGCTAACTGCACTTCCCTCAGCCATCCTCAAAAACAGTGAATCTTATGATTGTTGAGGTGCCCATATCAACTGGAATTCATGTATTGTTTGCTTAATGCTGTTACTTCTGAGACAGTAGTGAAGGACTTTTGAAAGCAAATGTACTTCAAGGATATGATCCATGTACTGTCTGATTTTGGTGCCTCAGCTCTCAAGAATGCTTTGGCACAATTCATGACTTTCATCAATGTTTGAAGATGGTGATGCAAGTGAGCTCTATTTCATTAGATGTGGAGTTGCACCAGAGAAACAATTGATGGAATCTGTAAGGGGAGTGAACAATGCTGAGCCAATAATGTACCCATGAATGTGGAAGTTTAAGACTTGGAAGAGTGGATGGATGTTGATAAAGATGTGGCAGTTATATATCAATTTATTGATGAGTAGATTGTGAATATGGTTGTGAACCCAGTCAGTGATCTTAATGAAGGAAAGGGAGAGAGTGGAAAAGAAACCGTGAAAAAAAGAATATGAAAAAAATGTTTATTGATAGGTGCTTTCAGTTTATCATAGAGTTGATGGCAAGACTTAAGCAGAGGAGCTTCATTGCAAGTGATTACTTACATTACAAGTGTGTGCCTCCTGCAGTCTAATGTGATCTGAAGAAGACCTCAAGCAAATGAAATAAGTGAATTTGGAAGACTTATTGAAGAAAAGAATCAAAGAAAAAGTGAAGAATACCAGCAGTCTAGACCTATGGTATCAACTTCAGGTGCCTGATATGTCACCCCTGATGAACCTGTAACTTCAGTCAATATGTAATTTGATTATGAACAGGGAGATTCAACCTGTATCTAACCTGAATACTGTTGTCTCTTCATCTGTCTATCTATCTGTCTGTCTATCTGTCTATCTTTGATGCCTGTTCCAGTTGGAACTCCCTCAAGGGGGTGGCCACAGCAATAGAGTCTCCATAACTAGAAAACTCCAGTGCTGCATCTTAGCCTTTATGCCTTACCCTTAACAGTCCACTGGCAGAGGGAGACTCTAGTGCAGTGTTTACAGAAGTTCCTACCTAATGTTTGTACCTAATGCTCCTGCCTAAATGTTCCTATCTACTGCATCTTTCTACTGTTCCTACCATTTTGCCTAAAGGCAAGGCTAGCACATAGTGCTCACTGCAGAGTTATGAAGAATGAGCTGTGTGAGTTCAGTGTTATCAAGTGTTATATATGAAAAGGAGAGATTGTGTTTGTGGACAGAATGTCAATAGTCCACATGTAGGTAAGGCAGAAAGAAAAGACACCTACCTGGGTCAGAGGAGTGCAACTTGACAACCACTGAAATGTTGATTCACTACATAGCTGTCACTAACCCTCCCAATACTCATGTGGTCTTGTTTGACATATTTTTTCTACCAAATTGTAGATATAAAGATGTTTTGAATTGCAATACATTATTTTGACCCTTTCATTGGCGTATGGTCAAATTTTCTTTTTTTATTTTCTCCAGTGCTGTGCTGTATCTGTAAAGGAAAATAATGTTGAATCTTAATTTGCAGATATGAAGGTGCAATATGTGAAGAGAATGTTGATGAATGTTCAGTCTTGGATCCCTGCCTTAATGGAGCAACATGCTTTGATCTGTATGGGGACTATGAGTGTGCATGTGCACCAGGTTTTGGGGGAAAGCATTGTGAAGTAGTAAGTACACACATTTTATTGTCAAAATTTTTTGAATAAGCAAATGGTAAATCTTTATGAACATTGTATTTACTCATGAATGTTTTATTACTGGGGAAGAAATTTGACATTGTTTTGCTGAAAGGAAGAAACTTTCTTCCATTTTTGAGTTTTGTATTATAGGAATAAATGAAGAATTTACTCTGAAAAAAAATTTTACCTCATTTTTGTATATGCACATTTATATAGTATATTTGATTTATTGCAAACTTAGTATAACAGGAATTATGCTGAAAGTTTTTTGGTAGTACTTTTGGAACTATTAGTATGACATGAATTGTGTGGAAAGTTTTATTGATATTACTTTTGGAACTGTTGTTTACTTTTCTAAATTAGGAGAAATGCTAGGAGGCAGCTACTGTATGTATTGGTCATTATGGATTCATCCAACCATAACCCCCCTCCTGTACAGTTCCATTAGCAGTATACATCAACAAAGCACTTGACACTGTCTCGATACATCTGCACTCAAAAAAATACTTGACTCCAACCTTTGCAACAATGACAAAAAAGTGGTTGGCCAATTTCATAGCTGATCACCATGTAAGAGTCACTCATAGTGGCTTCATATCTTAGACACTAAAACTCTGTAGTGAAGTTCCCCAAGGAGCAGTTCTTTCTCCAACACTCCTCAGTCTCTCTCTCCACATCCTCTCATCCCACAGGCAAACATCAGCATGAAGGTCCTTTCATATGCATATGACCTCAAAATCACATCACACCACCCCTAACACTGCCCTAGCAAGATTAAACTTGCAGCTCTACATTGTACATATGGAACAGTAGCTAACTCAGAACAAAAGTCTGTATTTCCACAAATGACTTTAGTCACTCTTTTAATCCCAGACAGATATGAATCGAGCTCATATCCTCCAGTCACCCTGAATAGACAGTCTCACTCACAAAACAAAGCACTAACCATTATACTTATTGCCTGCAAAACACACATGACATTCACACCCCACACCAATAACATAAACACAAATGCAGCTCAGACTAAATGCCCACAGAACACTATTTGGCATTAGATTAAGAAATGAATCCCTCAATATCTTATATAAACAATTCATATGTTCCAATTTATGCTTCATCTGCCTGGTCATCCAACCTCTCAGTAGCAAATATTTATAAGAAAAATGCAAACCAAGTAAAATAATACACTCAGAACAGTTACTGGCTGCCTAGCAACCGCAAACATTCAACACCCGCACAAAGAAAGAGTGATCCTCCCAATACAGACCTTCCTCAACATGCTCAGCACCCAGTTCTATGCAACAGATCTAGACCCTTCCCACTGTATAACTAACTACCAACCCACTGACTTCTACTCACAGATCCCCAACCCCAAGCAAATATAACTGTGACACAACTCATGCTCACTGATATAACCCAACAAGCACTAAACAGTGGACCTTTCAACTCAGTCTCAAACTCTAACCCACTAGACATACACCCATCAAAAAAACCATATTCCTCACACTCTCCTTATGCCCTGGACATCACCCACCACTACAACTCAACAAACATGATTTCAAAATATCCCAAAACCCTTCATGCTCTTGATATATCTACCATGAACAAGACACCAAGCACTTACTTCTCTGTTGCCTTGTAATCTCTGCACTTAAAAGCACTCACATCACAGCACTTTTTATGATATGTGGTACCAGCTAGTGTACATAATTTCCTGAGTGCTGCAGGCTTCATGAGTGCTGCAGGAGCCACATAGAAATAGAAGGGACTCCAGGGGCATTAAGTAAAGAGTTAGTGTGAAAATTGCATTGATGTACATGGATAAGGAAATGTTCAGTAATATGTGTAGATCATATATTAGACCTAAATTAGATTATGCATCTTGAGTTTGGTTAGAGCACCTAAAGAAACATATCCAATACAGACTGTTTTGCAAAGCTTGGGACCAAACCCATAGAGATATATTTTTGATTAATCCCTATAACAGTATTACCATTGCACATGATTTCTCACTGAAACGTATAAGGAAATACCATCCTTTGAGTCATCAGTAACTACATCTTTATGGAATATTGCTCTTAACTTTAACCCCTTGTTGTTTACTATTCTGATATCTGTCAGAGATTAAGATTGAATGCATAGGTGACATCACAAACTTTACAGCTGCAACTTATGACTGACCATGACACTGCTAACAGACTGGCCTCTTTCTCGAGCTTGAAGGCTGATTTTTCTCTTTCAAAAAATCATAAACTGTGTTATACTAAAATGAAAAATAGTCAAGATTGATTGTAAGTCCCATGTATGTCAGCAAAGTTAGTAATTCAAATACAGGTAATGAGTTTCAGGGAGAGGTTGGAGGTTATATATTTGCCCATGATGGAAGAGAGAAGACCTAAATTAGGGCATACAATTCATTTTGGTCATAACACTTTCAAGAAACTTAAAAGATTTGGCAGAGAAGGTCCAGAGGAGGATAATAAAGATGGTACCTGAAATCAAAGAGTCGAGTTACAAGGAAAGGTTAGGGTCTATAAAGTTGCCCATGATTATTAAAGGAGACTCAAATTCAGCTTTCTTTTTTCTTGATCAAATTTGCTGAAGTTGAGAGTAAACAGTAATTCAAAAGATACAAAGAAAGAACAGCAAGAGGTCATAGGAAGAAACCCATTAAAAAAGATGGAAGGAAGTATTGCTGTGATATGAGATTTGTGGATGAAAGAAATAAGCTGAAACTCTAAATGCAGACGATATAGAGAAGCTTAAGAATTCGTATGATAGAAAAAATCATTAAAGAGTTAGGGCCCCATGTATGTAGACCTCCCTCCCCATCCTATACAGACAGGCAATTTCAACATATCGACAGAAGTTTATAATATTGTTCCCAATGGTCTCTGATGAGTGGTACACATGTAATGTTGAGCTTGCAATTATTTATCTATATTATACTTTGTCGCTGTCTCCCGCGTTAGTGAGGTAGCGCAAGGAAACAGACGAAAGAATGGCCCAACCCACCTACATACACATGTATGTACATACACGTCTACACACGCACATATGCATACCTATACATGTCAATGTATACATGTATATACACACACAGACATATATACACATGTACATAATTCATACTGTCTGCCCTTATTCATTCCTGTCACCACCCAGCCACACATGAAATAGCAACCCCCTCCCCCCGCATGTGCGTGAAGTAGCTCTAGGAAAAGACAACAAAGTCCAAATTCATTCACACTCAGTCTCTAGCTGTCATGTATAATGCACTGAAACCACAGCTCCCTTTCCACATCCAGGCCCCATAGAACCCTCCATGGTTTACCCCAGACGCTTCACATGCCCTGGTTCAATCCATTGACAGCACGTCGACCCCGGTATACCACATCGCTCCAGTTCACTCTATGCCTTGCAGGCCTTTTACCCTCCTGCGTGTTCAGGCCCCGATCACTTAAAATCTTTTTCACTTCATTTTTCCACCTCCAATTTGACACATATCCTCTTGGTCAATCTTTCCTCACTCATTCTCTCCATGTGACCAAACTATTTCAAAACACCCTCTTCTGCTCTCCCTTTTATTACCACTCATTTCTCTTACCCTTTCATTACTTACTCGATCAAACCACCACACACCACATATTGTCCTCAAACATCTCATTTCAAGCTTATCCAACCTCCTCCGCACAGTTCTATCTATAGCCCATGCCTTGCAACCATATATCATTGTTGGATCCACTATTCCTTCAAACATACCCATTTTTGCTTTCCAAGATAACGTTCTCGACTTCCACGCATTCTTCAACTCTCCCAGAACTTTCATCCCCTCCCCCACCCTATGATTATCCTTATGTATTCTATGGGGAGTGAGTTTTACTCATTTATTCTCTTAAACATTCTTTGCTGTCATACAGCTTAAATTCATTTATGTATGCTGTCTTCATTAACCATTTCTTTAGTGAATCATTTGCTTGAAATACTATTCTGATATTTGCTTTAAGATAGTTTGTCTCCTTTTCTATTCTTTGGTGATAGGTTAGGGATGATGTTGGCTCCCAAGGCCTTCACACATGGAATTCTGTAGTGCATGAATGTGTGCTGGTAAGGAAATTTGGACTTTCTCAGGAAGAAATATAAAAGATCCAGCAATCCTTGCCATATTCTCTTGTATAAGTTGCAGTGTGAGAGTTAAATGCACCATAGATAATTGCAGAGAGGTTGGGGAGTAAGAATTCTACTTCTGTATCTCTTGCATTCATAGAAGGTGACTAAAGGGAGCTGGAAATCCTCCCCCTCCTGTATTTCAGTATCTAACAGAGGAAACAGGAGTCAAGCAGGGAGTGCTCATCCTCCTTGAAGGCTCAGATTAGAGTGTCAGAATGTTTGGATGTAACTGAGATGAGAAGCGAGGAGAAATAGGTAATATGTTTGAGGAAAGAAACCTGGATGTTCTGGCTCTGAGTGAATCGAAGCTTTAGGGGAAAAGGGGAAGAACTGTTTGGAAATGTCTTGGGAGTGATGTCAGGGGTTGGTGAGAGGACAAGAGCTAAGGAGGGAGTAGCACTACTCCTCAAGCAGGAGTTGAGGGAGTGTGTGATAGTGTAAAGAAGTAAGTTCTAGATTGATGTGGGTAGTGGATGGTGAGAGATGGGTGATGTTTGGTGCTTTTGCACCTGGCCATGAAAAGAAAGATCATGAGACGCAAGTGTTTTGGGAACAGCTGAGTGAGTGTGTCAGCAGTTTTGGTGCATGAGACTGGGTATAAGGGGTGATTGAGATGTGAAGGGAAGTAATGTGGCAGTTGAGGGTATAATTGATATGTATTAGGTATTCAGCATTATGAATGGAAATAGTGAAGAGCTTGTGGAGTTTTGTGCTGAAAAAAGACTGATATACACAAGTGTACATATGTTAGTTACAGAGATGGTCAATGGACATTATTAGATTATGTATTAATTGATTGTTGTGTAAAAGAGAGACTTTTGGATGTAAATGTGGTAATAGGGGCAGCTTATGGGATGTCTGATAACTATCTTGTGGAGATGAGGGTGAAGATTTGTAGAGGTTTTCGAAAAAGAGGCAACAATGTTGGGGAGAAGAGAGTGGTGAGGGTAACTGAGCTTGGAAAGGACACTTGTGTGAAGAAATACCTGGAGAAATTGAGTGTAGAAAAGCAAAAGGTGAGAGCAAATGAAGCAAAAGGAATGGTTGAGGAATGGGAGGCAATTAAGGAAGCAGTGATTGCTTGTGGCATGCAAAACGTGGAAGGTGGGCAGATTAGAAAGGGTAGTGAGTGGTGGGATGATGAGGTAAACTTGCTATAGAAAGAGAAAAGAAAGGTGTTTGGATGGTACTTGCAAAAATGGAGTACAGATGAATAAGAGATGTATAAGAGAAAGTGGCATGTACAGAGCACCAGAGTGGGGAAGAGCATTGTGGTTTCAGGAGTGGTAGAGGCTGTATGGATCAGGTGTTTGGTTTGAAGAATGTGTGTGGGAAATACTTAGAAAAACAGATGGATTTGTATGTAGTATTTATGGACCTGGAGAAGGCAGATGATAGGGTTGATAGAGATGCTTTGTGGAAGGTCTTAGATATATGGTATGGGAAGTAAGCTGCTAGAAGCAGTGAGAAGTTTTTATCAAAGATGTAAGGCATGTGTACAAGTAGGAAGAGACAAGAGTGAAGGGTTCTTAGTGAAGGTTGGTCTGTATGTGGTCACCTCATTGTTTAATTTGTTTATGAATGGGGTGGTTAAGGGGTAAATACAAGAGTCTTTGGGAAAGGTTCGAGTATGCAGTCTGTTGGGGATGAGAAGGCCTGGGAAGTGAGTCAGTTGTTGTTTGGCTATGATGGAGCATTGGTGGTTGATTTGAGTGAGAAACTGCAGGAGTTGGTGATTGAGTTTGAAAGAGTATGTGTGAATGGAGAAAAATTAGAAGTAAAGTGTTTTAGATTACTGGGAGTGGACTTGGCTGTGAATAGAGCCATGGAAGCATAAGTGAGTCATAGATTAGGGAGGGTACAAAGGTTCTAGAAGCGATGATGAATGAGTGGAAAAAGAGAACATAATCTCGGAGAGCAAAAATGGGTATTTTTGAAGGAATAATAGTTCCACCTATATTATGTAGTTGCAAGACATGTGCTATAGATAGGGTTGTATGAAGTAGGGTGGATGTGTTGGAAATGAAATGTTTGAGGACAATATGTGGTGTGAGGTGGTTTGATTAAGTAAATAATGTAAGGGTAAAAGAGATCTGTACAAATATAAAGAATGTGGTTGAAAGAGCCGAAGAGGGTGTGTTGAAATAGTTTGAACATATGGAGAGAATGAGTGAGGAAAGATTGACAATGAAGATATATATGTCAGAAGTAGAGGTAACAAAGAGAAGTGGAAGACCAAGTTGGATATGAAAGGATGGAGTGAAAAAGATTTTGAGTGATCAGGGCCTGAACATGAAGGCATGCATGGAATAGAGTGAATTGGAACAATGTGGTGTACTGGGGTCAATGTGCCATCAGTGGACTGCACCATGGAAAGTTCTGTAGGTCCTGGATGTGGATAGGGGAGCTATGGTATTCATGCATTCATGAGAGCTTGTGTATGGATGTAAGTCGATATTGACTTCATTCATCTGTTTCCTGGTGTTACCTCACTGATGCAGGGGATGGCCATCATTATTTCTGTGGGGTATGCTTGCTTTGGGAATGGATGAAGGTGAGCAAGCATGAATATTTATTTTTTTATTTTATTTTTTTTTATTTTGCTTTGTCGCTGTCTCCCGCATTTGCGAGGCAGCGCAAGGAAAGAGACGAAAGAAATGGCCCAACCCACCCCTATACACATGTATATCCATACACGTCACACGCAAATATACATACCTATACATCTCAATGTACACAAATATATACACACACAGACATATACATATATACACATGTACATAATTCATACTGTTGCCACCATCGCCACACATGGAATAACATCCCCCTCCCCCCTCATGTGTGCGAGGTAGCGCTAGGAAAAGACAATAAAGGCTCCATTCGTTCACACTCAGTCTCTAGCTGTCATGTAATAATGCCCGAAACCATAGCTCCCTTTCCACATCCAGGCCCCACAGAACTTTCTATGGTTTACCCCAGACGCTTCAAATGCCCTGATTCAATCCATTGACAGCATGTCGACCCCGGTATACCACATCGATCCAATTCACTCTATTCCTTGCCCGCCTTTCACCTTCCTGCATGTTCAGGCCCCGATCACTCAAAATCTTTTTCACTCCATCTTTCCACATCCAATTTGGTCTCCCACTTCTCCTCGTTCCCTCCACCTCCGACTCATATATCCTCTTGGTCAATCTTTCCTCACTCATTCTCTCCATATGCCCAAACCATTTCAAAACACCCTCTTCTGCTCTTTCAACCACGCTCTTTTTATTTCCACACATCTCTCTTACTCTTACATTACTTACTCGATCAAACCACCTCACACCACATATTGTCCTCAAACATCTCATTTCCAGCACATCCACCCTCCTGTGCACAACTCTATCCACAGCCCACGCCTCGCAACCATACAACATTGTTGGAACCACTATTCCTTCAAACATACCCATTTTTGCTTTCCGAGATAATGTTCTCGACTTCCAAACATTCTTCAAGGCTCCCAGGATTTTCACCCCCTCCCCCTCCCTTTGATTCACTTCCGCTTCCATGGTTCCATCTGCTGCCAGATTCACTCCCAGATATCTAGAATACTTTACTTCCTCCAGTTTTTCTCCATCCAAACTTACCTCCCTATTGACTTGACCCTCAACCCTACTGTACCTAATAACCTTGCTCTTATTCACATTTATTCTCAACTTTCTTCTTTCACACACTTTACCAAACTCAGTCACCAGCTTCTGCAGT
This sequence comes from Panulirus ornatus, assembly GCF_036320965.1. Lineage (NCBI taxonomy): Eukaryota > Metazoa > Arthropoda > Malacostraca > Decapoda > Palinuridae > Panulirus > Panulirus ornatus. The sequence continues at coordinate 32,099,422 of NC_092279.1, forward strand.
TTCTCACATGAATCAACCACCAGCGCTGTATCATTAGCGAACAACAACTGACTCACTTCCCAAGCTCTCTCATCCCCAACAGACTTCATACTTGCCCCTCTTTCCAAAACTCTTGCATTCACCTCCCTAACAGCCCCATCCATAAACAAATTAAACAACCATGGAGACATTACACACCCCTGCCGCAAACCTACATTCACTGAGAACCAATCACTTTCCTCTCTTCCTACACGTACACATGCCTTACATCCTTGATAAAAACTTTTCACTGCTTCTAACAACTTGCCTCCTACACCATATATTCTTAGTACCTTCCACAGAGCATCTCTATCAACTCTATCATATGCCTTCTCCAGATCCATAAATGCTACATACAAATCCATTTGCTTTTCTAAGTATTTCTCACATACATTCTTCAAAGCAAAAACCTGATCCACACATCCTCTACCACTTCTGAAACCACACTGCTCTTCCCAAATCTGATGCTCTGTACATGCCTTCACCCTCTCAATCAATACCCTCCCATATAATTTACCAGGGATACTCAAAAAACTTATACCTCTGTAATTTGAGGACTCACTCTTATCCCCTTTGCCTTTGTACAATGGCACTATGCATGCATTCTGCCAATCCTCAGGCACCTCACCATGAATCATACATACATTAAATAACCTTACCAACCAGTCAACAATACAGTCACCCCCCTTTTTTAATAAATTCCACTGCAATACCATCCAAACCTGCTGCCTTGGCAGCTTTCATCTTCCGCAAAGCTTTTACTACCTCTTCTCTGTTTACCAAATCATTTTCCCTAACCCTCTCACTTTGCACACCACCTTGACCAAAACACCCTATATCTGCCACTCGATCATCAAACACATTCAGCAAACTTTCAAAATACTCTGCGTCTCCTTCTCACATCACCACTACTTGTTATCACCTCCCCATTAGCCCCCTTCACTGAAGTTCCCATTTGCTCCCTTGCCTTACGCACTTTATTTACCTCCTTCCAGAACATCTTTTTATTCTCCCTAAAATTTAATGATACTCTCTCACCTCAACTCTCATTTGCCCTCTTTTTCACTCTTGCACCTTTCTCTTGACCTCCTGTGTCTTTCTTTTATACATCTCCCACTCATTTGCATTTTTTACCTGCAAAAATCATCCAATTGCCTCTCTCTTTTCTTTCACTAATAATCTTACTTCTTCATCCCACCACTCACTACCCTTTCTAATCAACCCACCTCCCACGCTTCTCATCCCACAAGCATCTTTTGCGCAAGCCATCACTACTTCCCTAAATACGTCCCATTCCTCCCCCACTCCCCTTACCTCCTTTGTTCTCACCTTTTTCCATTCTGTACTCAGTCTCTCCTGGTACTTCCTCACACAAGTCTCCTTCCCAAGCTCACTTACTCTCACCACCCTCTTCACCCCAACATTCTCTCTTCTTTTCTGAAAACCCCTACAAATCTTCACCTTCGCCTCCACAAGATAATGATCAGACATCCCTCCAGTTGCACCTCTCAGCACATTAACATCTAAAAGTCTCTCTTTCGCGCACCTGTCAATTAACACGTAATCCAATAACGCTTTCTGGCCATCTCTCCTACTTACATACGTATTCTTATTTATATCTCGCTTTTTAAACTATATATATGTATATGTGTGTGTGGTTTCAGAAATGACAGAGGATGTGTGGATCAGGTGTTCGCATTGAAGAATGTATGTGAGAAATACTCAGAAAAGCAAATGGATTTGTATGTAGCATTTATGGATCTGGAGAAGGCATATGATAGAGTTGATAGAGATGCTCTGTGGAAGGTATTAACAATATATGGCATGGAAGGCAAGTTGTTAGAGGCAGTGAAAAGTATTTATCGAGGATGTAAGGCATGTGTATGAGTAGGAAGAGAGGAAAGTGATTGGTTCTCGGTGAATGCAGGTTTGCGGCAGGGGTGCGTGATGTCTCCATGGTTGTTTAATTTGTTTATGGATGGGGCTGTTAGGGAGGTGAATGCAAGAGTTTTGGAAAGAGGGGCAAGTATGCAGTCTGTTGTGGATGAGAGAGCTTGGGAAGTGAGTCAGTTGTTGTTCGCTGATGATACAGCGCTGGTGGCTGATTTGGGTGAGAAACTGCAGAAGCTGGTGCCTGAGTTTGGTAAAGTGTGTGAAAGAAGAAAGCTGAGAGTAAATTTGAATAAGAGCATGGTTATTAGGTACAGTAGGGTTGAGGGACAAGCCATTTGGGAGGTAAATTTGAATGGAGAAAAACTGGAGGAAGTGAAGTGTTTTAGATATCTTGGGGTGGATTTGGCAGCGGATGGAACCATGGAAGCAGACGTGAGTCACAGGGTGGGGAGAGGGCGAAAGTTCCAGGAGTGTTGAAAAATGTGTGGAAGTTGAGAACGTTATCTTGAAAGCAAAAATGGGTATGTTTGAAGGAATAGTGGTTCCAACAATGTTATATGGTTGCAAGGCATGGTTTATAGATAGAGTTGTGCAGAGGAGGGTGAATGTGTTGGAAATGAGATGTTCGAGGACAATATGTGGTGTGAGGTGCTTTGCTCGAGTAAGTAATGAAAAGGTAAGAGAGATATATGGTAATAAAAAGAGAGCGTGGTTAAGAAAGGAGAAGAGGGTGTTTTGAAATGGTTTGGTCACAAGGAGAGAATGAGTGAGGAAAGATTGACATAGAGGATATATGTGTCAGAGGTGGAGGGAACGAGGAGAGATGGGAGACCAAATTGGAGGTGGAAAGATGGAGTGAAAAAGATTTTGAGCAATCGGGGCCAGAACATGCAGGAGAGTGAAAGGCGTGCAGGGAATAGATTGAACTGGAACGATATGGTATACCAGGCTCGACGTGCTGCTAATGGATTGAACCAGGGCATGTAAAGCATCTGGGGTAAACCATGGAGAGCTTTATGGGGCCTGGATGTTGAAAGGGAGCTGTGGTTTCAGTGCATTATACATGACAGCTAGAGACTGAGTGTGAACGAATGTGGCCTTTGTTGTCTTTTCCTAGCGCTACCTCACGCACATGCGGGGGAAGGGGGTTGTCATTTCATGTGTGGCGGGGTGGTGACGGGAATGAATAAAGGCAGCAAGTATGAATTATGTACATGTATATGTATATGTCTGTGTTTGTATATATATGTATACATTGAAATGTATAGGTATGTATATTTGCGTGTGTGGACGTGTATGTATATACATGTGTATGTCAGTGGGTTGGGCCACTCTCTCATCTGTTTCCTTGTGCCACCTTGCTAACGCAGGAGACAGCGACAAAGTATAGTAAATAAATAAGATAAATAAAATATATGTATGTGTATGTCACTTCCCCGCCACACATGAAATAGCCCCCTCAGAACCTTCATCCCCTCCCCCACCCTGTGACTCACTTCCACTTCCATGTTTCCATCTGCTGCCAGATCCACTCCCAGATATCTAAAACACTTCACTTCCTCCAGCTTTCCTCCATTCAAACTTACCTCCCAATTAACTTGTCCCTCACCCCTACTGAATCTAATAACCTTGCTCTTATTCACATTTACTCTCAGCTTTCTTCTTTCACACATTGTACCAAACTCAGCCACCACCTTCTGCAGTTTCTCACGCGAATCAGCCACCAGCACTGTATCATCAGCGAACAACTGACTCAATTCCCAGGCCCTCTATTCCACAACAGACTGCATACTTACCCCTCTCTCCAAAATTCTTGCATTCACCTCCCTAAGTACCAGGAGAGACTGATTACAGAATAGAAAAAGGTGAGAACAAAGGATGTAAGGGGAGTGGGGGAGGAATAGGATGTATTTAGGGAAGCAGTGATGGCTTGCGCAAAAGATGCTTGTGGCATGAGAAGTGTGGGAGGCAGGTAGATTAGAAAGGGTTGTGAGTGGTGGGATGAAGAAGTAAGATTATTAGTGAAAGAGAAGAGAGAGGCATTTGGATGATTTTTGCAGGGAAAAAATGCAAATGAGTGTGAGATGTATAAAAGAAAGAGGCAGGAGGTCAAGAGAAAGGTGCAAGAGGTGAAAAAGAGAGCAAATGAGAGTTGGGGTGAGAGAGTATCATTAAATTTTAGGGAGAATAAAAAGATGTTTTGGAAGGAGGTAAATAAAGTGCGTAAGACAAGGGAACAAATGGGAACTTCAGTGAAGGGGGCTAATGGGGAGGTGATAACAAGTAGTGATGATGTGAGAAGGAGATGGAGTGAGTATTTTGAGGGTTTGTTGAATGTGTTTGAAGATAGAGTAGCAGATATAGGTCGAGGTGGTGTGCAAAGTGAGATGGTTTGGGAGAATGATTTGGTAAACAGAGAAGAGGTAGTAAAAGCTTTGCGGAAGATGAAAGCCGGCAAGGCAGCGGGTTTGGATGGTATTGCCATGGAATTTATTGAAAAAGGGGTGACTATTGTTGACTGGTTGGTAAGGTTATTTAATGTATGCATGACTCATGGTGAGGTGCCTGAGGATTGGTGGAATGCTTGCATAGTGCCATTGTACAAGGGCAAAGGGGATAAAAGTGAGTGCTCAAATTACAGAGGTATAAGTTTGTTGAGTATTCCTGGTAAATTATATGGGAGGGTATTGATTGAGAGGGTGAAGGCATGTACAGAGCATCAGATTTGGGAAGAGCAGTGTGGTTTCAGAAGTGGTAGAGGATGTGTGGATCAGGTGTTCGCTTTTAAGAATGTATGTGAGAAATACTTAGAAAAACAGATGGATTTGTATGTAGCACTTATGGATCTGGAGAAGGCATATGATAGAGTTGACAGAGATGTTCAGTAGAAGGAATTAAGAATATATGGTGTGGGAAGCAAGTTGTTAGAAGCAGTGAAAAGTTTTTATCGAGAATGTAAGGGATGTGTACATGTAAGAAGAGAGGAAAGTTATTGGTTCTCAGTGAATGTTGGTTTGCGGCAGGGGTGGGTGATGTCTCTGTGGTTGTTTAATCTGTTTATGGATGGGGTTGTTAGGGAGATGAATGCAAGAGTTTTGGAAAGAGGGGCAAGTATGCAGTCTGTTGTGGATGAGAGAGCTTGGGAAGTGAGTCAGTTGTTGTTTGCTGATGATACAGCGCTGGTGGCTGATTCATGTGAGAAACTGCAAAAGCTGGTGCCTGAGTTTGGTAAAGTGTGTGAAAGAAGAAAGCTGAGAGTAAATGTGAATAAGAGCAAGGTTATTAGGTACAATAGGGTTGAAGGACAAGTCAGGTGGGAGGTAAGTTTGAAAGGAGAAAACTGGAAGTGATGTGTTTTAGATATCTGGGAGTGGATTTGGCAGCGAATGGAACCATGGAAGCGGATGTGAATCATAGGGTGGGGGAGGGGGTGAAAGTTTTGGAAGTGTTGAAGAATGTGTGGAAGTCGAGAACATTATCCTGGAAAGCAAAAATGGGTATGTTTGAAGAAAAAGTGGTTCCAACAATGTTATATGGTTTCGAGGCGTGGGCTATGGATAGAGTTGTGCGGAGGAGGGTGGATGTGCTGGAAATGAGATCTTTGAGGACAATATGTGGTGTGATGTGGTTTGATCGAGTAATGAAATAATAAGGTAAGAGAGATGTGTGGTAATAAAAAGAGTGTGGTTGAAATAGGAGAAGAGGGTGTTTTGAGATGGTTTGGTTACATGAAGAGAATGAGTGAGGAAAGATTGACCAAGAGGATATATATATGTCAGAGGTGGAGGGAACGAGGAGAAGTGGGAGACCAAATTGGAGGTGGAAAGATGGAGTGAAAAAGATTTTGAGTGATCGAGGCCTGAACATGCAGGAGGGTGAATGGCGTGCAAGGAATAGAGTGAATTGGAATGTGGTACACCGGGGTCAACGTGCTGTCAATGGATTGAACCAGGGCATGTGAAGCGTTTAGGGTAAACCATGGAAAGTTCTGTAGGGCCTGGATGTGGAAAGGGAGCTGTGGTTTCGGTGCATTATTACTTGACAGCTAGAGACTGAGTGTGAATGAATGTGGCCTTTGTTGTCTTTTCCTAGCACTATCTCGTGCACATGCGGGGGAGGGGATTGTTATTTCATGTGTGGCAGGGTGACAATGGGAATGAATAAGGGCAGACAGTATGAATTATGTACATGTGTATGTATGTAAATGTCTGTGTCTGTATATGTATATGTATACGTTGAGATGTATAGGTATGTATATTTGCATGTGTGGACGTTTATGTATATACATGTGTATGTAAGTGGGTTGGGCCTCTCTTTCGTCTGTTTCCTTGCGCTACCTCTCTAATGCGGGAGACAGCGACAAAGTAAAATAAATGAATGAATAATATATATATCCCTGGGGGTAGGGGAAAAAGAATACTTCCTACACATTCCTCACATGTTGTAGAAGGCGACTAAAGGGGATGGGAGGGGGGCTAGAAACCCTCTCCTCCTTGTATTTTAACTTTCTAAAAGGGGAAACAGAAGAAGGAGTCATACAGGGAGTGCTCATCCTCCCCAAAGGCACAGGTTGGGGTGTCTAAATGTGTGTGGATGTAACCAAGATGAGAAAAAAGGAGAGATAGGTAGTATGTTTGAGGAAAGGAACCTGGATGTTTTGGCTCTGAATGAAACGAAGTTCAGTTCTAGAGGGGAAGAGTGGTTTGGGATTGTCTTGGAAGTAAAGTTATGGGTTAGTGAGAGGACAAGAGCAAGGGAAGGAATAGCACTACTCCTGAAACAGGAGTGGTGGGAGTATGTGATAGAGTGTAAGAAAGTAAACTCTAGATTGATATCGGTAAAACTGAAAGTTGATGGAGAGAGATGGGTGATTATTGGTGCATATGCACCTGGGCATGAGAAGAAAGATCATGAGAGGCAAGTGTTTTGAGGGGAGCTGAATGAGTGTGGTAGTGGTTTTAATGCACGAGACCGGGTTATAGTGATGGGTGATTTGCATGCAAAGGTGAGTAATGTGGCAGTTGAGGGAATAATTGGTATACATGGGGTGTTCAGTGTTGTAAATGGAAATGGTGAAGAGCTTGTAGATTTATGTGCTGAAAAAGGACTGGTGATTGGGAATACCAGGTTGGGAATACCTGGTTTAAAAAGAGAGATATACATAGTTATACATATGTAAGTAGGAGAGATGGCCAGAGAGCGTTATTGGATTATGTGTTAATTGATAGGTGCGCAAAAGAGACTTTTGGATGTTAATGTGGTGAGAGGTGCAACTGGAGGGATGTCTGATCATTATCTTGTGGAGGCTAAGGTGAAGATTTGTAGAGGTTTTCAGAAAAGAAGAGAGAATGTTGGGGTGAAGAGAGTGGTGAGAGTAAGTGAGCTTGGGAAGGAGACTTGTGTGGGGAAGTACCAGGAGAGACTGAGTACAGAATGGAAAAAGGTGAGAACAAAGGAGGTAAGGGGAGTGGGGGAGGAGTGGGATGTATTTAGGGAAGCAGTGATGGCTTGTGCAAAAGATGCTTGTGGCATGAGAAGCGTGGGAGGTGGGCAGATTAGAAAGGGTAGTGAGTGGTGGGATGAAGAACTAAGATTATTAGTGAAAGAGAAGAGAGAGGCATTTGGACGATTTTTGCAGGGAAACAATGCAAATGAGTGGGAGATGTATAAAAGAAAGAGGCAGGAGGTCAAGAGAAAGGTGCAAGAGGTGAAAAAGAGGGCAAATGAGAGTTGTGGTGAGAGAGTATCATTAAATTTTAGGGAGAATAAAAAGATGTTTTGGAAGGAGGTAAATAAAGTGCGTAAGACAAGGGAACAAATGGGAACTTCAGGGAAGGGGGCTAATGGGGAGGTAATAACAAGTAGTGGTGATGTGAGAAGGAGATGGAGTGAGTATTTTGAAGGTTTGTTGAATGTGTTTGATGATAGAGTGGCAGATATAGGGTGTTTTGGTTGAGGTGGTGTGCAAAGTGAGAGGGTTAGGGAGGATGATGTGGTAAACAGAGAAGAGATAGTAAAAGCTTTGCGCAGATGAAAGCTGGCAAGGCAGCGGGTTTGGATGGTATTGCAGTGGAATTTATTAAAAAAGGGGGTGAGTGTATTGTTGACTGGTTGGTAAGGTTATTCAATGTATGTATGACTCATGGTGAGGTGCCTGATTGGCGGAATGCTTGCACAGTGCAATTGTACAAAAGCAAAGGGGACAAAGGTGAGTGCTCAAATTACAGAGGTATAAGTTTGTTGAGTATTCGTGGTAAATTATATGGGAAGGTATTGATTGAGAGGGTGAAGGCACGTACAGAGCATCAGATTTGGGAATAGCAGTGTGGTTTCAGTAGTGGTAGAGGATGAGTGGATCAAGTGTTTGCTTTGAAGAATGTATGTGAGAAATGCTTAGAAACGCAAATAGATTTGTATGTAGCATTTATGGATCTGGAGAAGGCATATGATAGAGTTGATAGAGATGCTCTTTGGAAGGTATTTAGAAAATATGGTGTGGGAGGCAAGTTGTTAGAAGCAGTGAAAAGTTTTTATCGAGGATGTAAGAAGAGAGGAAAGTGATTAGTTCTCAGTGAATGTAGGTTTTGCGGCAGGGGTGTGTGATGTCTCCATAGTTGTTTAATTTGTTTATGGATGGGGTTGTTAGGGAGGTGAATGCAGGGGTTTTGGAAAGAGGGGCAAGTTTGCAGTCTGTTGTGGATGAGAGAGCTTGAGAAGTGAGTCAGTTGTTGTTCGCTGATGATACAGCGCTGGTGGTTGATTCATGTGAGAAACTGCAGAAGCTGGTGACTGAGTTTGGTAAAGTGTGTGAAAGAAGAAAGTTGAGAGTAAATGTGAATAAGAGGAAGGTTATTAGGTACAGTAGGGTTGAGGGTCAAGTCAATTGGGAGGTAAGTTTGGATGGAGAAAAACTGGAGGAAGTGAAGTGTTTTAGATATCTGGGAGTGGATTTGGCAGCGGATGGAACCATGGAAGTGGATGTGAGTCATAGGGTGGGGGAGGGGCGAAAATTCTAGGAGCTTTGAAGAATGTGTGGAAGTCGAGAACATTATCTTGGAAAGCAAAAATGGGTATGTTTGAAGGAATAGTTGTTCCAACAATGTTATATGGTTTTGAGGCATGGGCTATGGATAGAGTTGTGCGGAGGAGGATGGATGTGCTGGAAATGAGATGTTTAAGGACAATATGTTGTGTGAGGTGATTTGATTGAGTAAGTAATAATAGGGTAAGAGAGATATGTGGTAATAAAAAGAGTGTGGTTGAGAGAGCATAAGAGGGTGTTTTGAAATGGTTTGGTCACATGGAGAGAATGAGTGAGGAAAGATTGACCAAGAGGATATATGTGTCAGAGGTGGAGGGAACAAGAAGTGGGAGACCAAATTGGAGGTGGAAAGATGGAGTGAAAAAGATTTTGAGTGATCGGGGCCTGAACATGCAGGAGGGTGAAAGGCGTGCAAGGAATAGAGTGAATTGGAATGATGTGGTATACCGGGGTCGACATGCTGTCAATGGATTGAACCAGGGAATGTGAAGCATCTGGGGTAAACCATGGAAAGTTTTTTGGGGCCTGGATATAGAAAGGGAGCTGTGGTTTTGGTGCATTATACATGACAGCTAGAGACTGAGTGTGCAAGGTAGCACTAGGAAAAGACAACAAAGGCCACATTCGTTCAAACTCAGTCTCTAGCTGTCATGTAATAATGCACCAAAACCACGGCTCCTTTTCCACATCTAGGCCCCAAAGAACTTTCCATGGTTTACCCCAGATGCTTCACATTCCCTGGTTCAATCCATTGACAGCACGTCGACCCTGGTATACCACATCATTCCAATTCACTCTATTCCTTGCACTCCTTTCACCCTCCTGCATGTTCAGGCCCCGATCACTTAAAATCTTTTTCTCTCCATCTTTCCACCTAAGTTTTGGTGTCCCACTTCTTGTTCCCTCCATCTCTGACACATATATCCTCTTTGTCAGTGTTTCCTCACTCATTCTCTCCGTGTGTCCAAATAATTTCAACACACCTTCTGCTTTCTCAGCCACACTCTTTTTATTACCACACATCTCTCTTACCCTTCCATTACTTACTCATCAAACCACCTCACACCACATATTGTCCTCATACATTTCATTTCCAACACATCCACTTTCCTCTGCACAACCCTATCTATAGCCCATGCTTCACAACCTTGTATCATTGTTGAAACCAATATTCCTTCAGGCATACCAGTTTTTGCTCTTCGAGATAACATTCTCGCATTCCACACATTCTTCAACACTCTCAGAACCTTCATTCCCTCCTCCACCCTGTGACTCACTTCTGCTTCCATGGCTCCATCCTCTGCTAAGTCCACTCCCAGATATCTAAAACACCTCACTTCCTCCAGTTTTTCCTCATTCATACTTACCTCCCAGTTATCCTGTCCCTCAGCCTACTGAACCTAATAACTTTGCTCTTATTCACATTTACTTTCAACTTTCACACACTTTACCAAACTCAGTCACCAACCTCTGCAGTTTCTTACCCGAATCAGTCACCAGTGCTGCATCATCAGCGAATAGCAACTGACACTTCCCGAGCCCTTTCTCTCCAAAAATCTTGCATTTACCTCCCTAACCACCCCGTCCATAGACAAATTAAACTGCCATGGAGACATCATGCACCCCTGCTGCAAACCGACATTCACTGGGAACCAATCATTTTTCTCTCTTCTTACTCGTATATATGCCTTACATCCTTTGTAAAAATGTTTTACTGCTTCTAGCAACTTACCTTCCACACCATATACTCTTAAAACCTTCTACAAAACCTCTGCTATCAACCTTCTAATATGTCTTCTCTAGAACCATAAATGGTGCATACAAATCCATCTGTTTTTCTAAGTATTTCTCACATACATTCTTCAAAGCAAACACCTGATCCACACATCCTCTACCACTTCTGAAACCACACTGCTCTTCCCCAGTCTGATGCTCTGTACATGCTTTTACCCTCTCAATCAATACCCTCCCATATAATTTCCCAGAATACTCAACAAACTTATGCCTCTGTAATTTGAACAGTCACCTTTATCCCTTTTGCCTTTGTACAGTGGTGCTATGCATGCATTCCAACAATCATCAGGCCCTTCACCTGATCCATACGTACATTGAATATCCTTACCAACCAGTCAACAACACAGACACCCCCTTTTTAATAGATTCCACTGCAATACCATCCACACCCGCCACCTTGCTGGATTTCATCTTCTGCAAAGCTTTCACTAACCCTTCTCTGTTTACCAAACCATTCTTCCTGACCCTCTCACTTTGCACACCACCCTGACCAAAACACCCTATATCTGTCACTCTGTCATCAAAGACATTCAACAAACTTTCAAAATACTCACTCCATCTCCTTCTCACTTCATCACTACCTGTTATTACCTCCCCACTTGCCACCCTCACCGATGTTCCCACTTGTTCTCTTGTCTTACACACATTATTTGCCTCCTTCCAAAACATCTTTTTATTCTTTCAAAGATTTAATGATACTCTCTCACCCCAACTCTTATTTGCCCTCATTTTCACCTCATGCACCTTTCTCTTGACCTCCTGCTACTTTCTTGTATACATCCCCCAGTCATTTGTACTACTTCCCTGCAAAAATCGTCCAAATGTTTCTCTCTTCTCTTTCACTAACAACCTTACTTGTTCATCCCACCACTCACTATGCTTTTGAATCTGCCCACCTCCCACCTTTCTCATGCCACAAGCATTTTTTGCGCAAGACATCACTGCTTCCCTAAGTACATCCCATTCCTCCCCCACTCCCCTCTCGTCATTTGCTCTCACCTTTTGCCATTCTACACTCAATCTCTCCTGTTACTTCCTCACACAAGTCTCCTTTCTGGGCTCACTTACTCTCACCACTCTCTTCACCCCAATACTCTCTCTTCTTTTCTGAAAACCTCTTCAAATCTTCACCTTCGCCTCCACAAGATAGTGATCAGACATCCCTCCAGCTGCCCCTCTCAGCACCTTAACATCCAAAAGTCTCTCTTGTACACGCCTGTCAATTAATACATGATCCAGTAATGCCCTTTGACCATCTCTCCTACTCACATATGTATATTTATGTATATCTCTTTTTAAACCAAGTATATATGTATATGTATGTGTATGTGCACATGTAGAGGTTGTATGTATATGAGTGGATGTGTCTTTCTTCATTTGTTTCCCAGCACTACTTTGCTGATGGGAAATTGTGATCAAGTATGAGAAGAAAAGTATGTAGAGAGAGAAAAATGAAAGTATAACAGTAATCCAGATGGTAGCAGTAGGTCATTCCATATTCTTATGGTGAGAAAACCTTTCAGATTTATAAACAATTAACATTTTGATAAAGTTGAATGTCTTGTTCTTTACACTGAATATTTCTCTTCCAGGAGGTACATGAATGCTCATCAGACCCATGTCAGAATGGAGGGACATGCACAGACCTCCAAAATGCATACAGATGTACATGTATGCTAGGTTTTGAGGGAGACAGTTGTGAGCACAATATAAATGACTGCTATAATGTGACTTGCCCAGAGAACTCATATTGCATGGACGGAGTCAGTGAGCATGTATGTCGATGCAGTCCAGGTTTCTCAGGTATAGTATTTTTGATACTTAAAATTTTATGAATGTATGGTAAGATTGGGATGAAGTAGAGTTAGTTTAAGACTGTATTATTGAAGGCTGTTAGGAAGGTATATCGTATGACAAATGAAAGTTGTAAAAAGGGAGGTACAGCACTGTGGACTGAATAGTTGAGAAAATTGGTTGAGGAACAAAAGAGAATTTGGAAGAAGCTGAAGCTACCAGAAAATATGGATGAGTAAAGGGCAAAGAGATTAGAAAGGGAAGCCCTAAATAAAAGACTTAGATTTACTTATTCAATTATTTCTAATTACCCCAGGACCCTTTACTAAGAAAGGACTCCTGGTCTTAATCAGGACATCCTGTCCAGAGGCCCCTGCAGCCCAAGTGTACTCTTCTGGTAGTAAGGTAATAATGAAATCCTTTTATTAGAGTGAAAAGTTCTTTTATGTGGCTTTTCAATTGGGGTGTAACCTCATGCAGGCATAAAGGTAAAAGTAAAGAAATATAATTCTCGGGGAAAAATGAGTGAGAATTTTTAAGAGAATGAAAGATACCAACATATGTGAATGAATGCAGCAAACCTTGCTCATTTTCTTCTCATAAGCACTCTTGTCAACTCCTGCCCCTCAAACTGTTTTTGAATATAATCATGATAGAGTCTGCCAAATCTGTGGTCACTAGTCCTTGGCATTATGGGTGCTAAGAATCTCTGGGTGTCCACCTGATTCTACAGCCAATGAGAAGGAGGGCTCAGACTGTAGTAGTGTTGGCCCTTCTCATGATATTTTTCTCTCTGTTAGACCTTTCTCTTTTTTTATTCACTATACCAGCCTTCATGGTCTCACTAGTAACCTCTCTTCTATTGAACATCTGTCTTGTAGTTGTGTAATGATGTTCTCACCAGCCCCTTTTATCATATCCGACTGTAATCTCCTCCCATGATTGTGGTTTAAACCTGGTGTTTGTGCTTATTCCCGTACCAGCACACCTGTTGCACTCCTCAAGGACCTAGAATCCCCAAACTTTGATGTTATATGGCTCAAGGTTTGTTTCCCAACTACCACACTTTTCTATTGTTTCACCTACTGATCTGATTTTACAAAGTTTTTGTCTTTCTTTGGCTATCTAAAATCCTGCCGTAAGACAGTGGCAATCTGTCGCCTGCAAGCTAAGATCCTCTACTTCAGGGATTTCAGCATTCGCCAAAGGGAATAATTGAATTCTTCCCTTATGGGTGATGGAAGGATTGAACCTCTCAAGTTTACCATTCTCAATGATTTAGAGCAAATTAACTCCCGCCCTACCCATTTTCCTAACTGCTGTGACCACTGTCTTAATATTCTGGATATGTTTTTCACCTTTAGTCCATCCCACTGTAGCTACACAATCTCACCTCTGATTATTTCATCTGATCACACTTTTATAATTGTATCTATTTTGATGGCACCACCTCCACCAGCAGCCCCTTCTAAGCATAAATACAGGCACCTCAACTACGCTGACTGGAATAACTTATGTGAATTCTTTCGGGATTTGCCTTAGGTAAAATACTGTCCCTTATATGGTGATGCATAGCATTTATCCCCTCTTCCTCCAAGACGAGCTCTTCTTCCAATCTGTGGTTCAACCATTCTTGCTCTGAGGCCATTCAGACGTATCAGGCTTGGAAAAGCTCTCCCTCCTCTGACCCCCATTCAGCTTTTATCACTGCCCATAGCCATTGCAAGTACATTATGCATGAGGCAAAGCATTCTTTTGTTCAAAGGAAGTGTGATGATCCATGTTCATCATCCACTGATAGGACTTTCTGATATTTAGCTGAAGGCATCTTTGACAACTTCTTTCGCTCTACCTTTCCTTCACTTTTCCATTTTGACAGTACAATTGCTGTCTCTCCCATAGACATAGCAACTCTCTTTGGTTCCTGTATCTCCTTTAGCTCCACCTTGGATGACTCTAACATTGCTGCACCTCCTGATGCTCTTCTTACTAATCCTATGCCCCTCCATGTAATTTCTTTTCAGACTCTATGAAATGTGCTTTTTTCTCTGGACACAAACAAGGCTTATATAGACCTGATGGCATCCATCCCCATGTACTGAAAGAGTGTACCTCAGAACTTGCACCAGTGCTCGCTTGTCTATTTCTTTTCTTTTTAAAAACCGAAACTTTTCCTTCTTGGAAGCATTCATTCATACGTTCCATCCCTAAGAAGGATGATCATTCTGATCCCTTAAATTATCATCCTGTTGCTTTGACATTCCCTAGTCTTTAAATCCCCTCTCAACTGCCTTATCCTTAGACATCTTGTATTTCATAGTCTTCTCTCTTATCACCAGTATCATTTCTGTAAGGCAGGATGTACTAGTGATATTCCTTCCCATCTTACTAATGTTTGGTCATCATCCTTGAAAGATTTAGTAGAGTCCCATGTAGTTAACCTGGACATTTCCTAAGCTTTTGACAGAGCGTGGCATTGGGGTCTCATTTCTAAGCTTTCCTCATTTGGTTTCCCTCCCTCACTTTGTTCCATCATATCTAGCATCCTCTCCAGATGATCTATCTTTGTGTTTGTTGATGGATCAACCTTACCCCTTTTCTCCATCAACACTGGTGTCCCTCAAGGTTTTGTCCTGTCCCCTAGATTTCTCCTTTTTACCAAAGACTTCCTTTGTTCTACAAATAACCAAATGCACTCATACGGTGACAACCAAACACTGCATTCATCCACATTTTTCAACTGTGATCTTTCTTCTCTCATGTGTTCTGCATCTCTTCTTGACACAACTCCCTCAGTAGACTCAAACTTGGACAGGTTATCTCAGTGGGGTAGATGAAATCTCGTCAAGTATCGCCTCTTAAGACCCAGTTTTTACCCGTCTGTCTTATCAAAAACTCCTCACAACACTCTTCTTTCCTTTGATGGTTTTGTAATTCCACCGCTTGGCTCAATGAACATACTTGGTATTACTGTAACATCCACTTTTTCTTAGAAATCCTTCTTTAAACATCCACTCTTTCTTAGAAACCACCATTACGGAAATAGCTAAGTCTGCCTTTAAGAAACTGAGAGTCCTCTGTAGATGTCAAAATTTCTTTTCTTTGAATATTTGCTCCATTTATACAAAGGATTGATTCTTCTTTGTTTGGAGTACTGCTTTCACTTCTGGGGTGGTTCTAGCTCTGCATCCTTACTTGACAGAGTTGAGTCAAAAGCGGTCTGACTTATGAACTGTCCCATGCTAACTTCCAAACTTGACCCTCTTGCCCTACGCTGCAATGTTGGTTCACTTTCCCTCTTCCATAGGCATTAATGTGGTTTTTGCTCCTGAGAGATGGTGGCTTGTGTGCCTCCACCACTAGTTAGACCATATGAAGCTCAGCAAGCTGCTTTGTCAAATGATTACTGTGTAACCATTGGCAATTCATGTGTGGGTCATTTTGATAACTGTTTCTTTACTTACATATCAAACCTTTGGAACTCTCTACCGTCTCTTGTCTGTCCCAATGACTCTGATGTGTTGCATTTTAAAAGACAGGTTTTTTCTCTCTCCAAAATTCTCAAATATTTTCCTGTGTCTGTTTTTTTCCCTTTCATAATCATCTATGTATTTCAATGAAGGCATGACCTTGATGTGGACTTTTGTGTGTGACTGGAGCCTCCAACATATTAATAATAGGAGTCTTTCTCTGTACTTTCTCTTAATCTTGTTCACAGTGGAGAGATACACCACCAAATTTATCTTCACCACACCTTTGAGAAACCTATATTCACTTCATTCTCAACAAGTAAATGTACATTTCACCTTAAAATAGAACTAAAGATATTAACATATGTAGATGAATACAGTATGATAACCCTGCACACCATCTTGTTCACAATGGAGGGAGGCACACCCAAATTCATCTTCACAGCACCCTTGATAAACCTAAATTCACTTCAGCCCCAACATACATTACACTTCTTTTCACCCTTGACAATTATGTCTTCACCTCACTCTCAATGATTGCTGCTCTTTGTTAAACCCTTAACACCACTGGTCTTAGGCCTAAGTTAAAGGCCTTCTTCACTGCACCTTCATTTTCTCTATACCCTTGAAACCTCTGGCCTTTAGCATGGAATTTATGGTGCAGATCAGAAGCCATTTTCAGCATGCTCTCATCTTTATTATATCCTCATCTTCACTATACCCACATTTTTACTACAATACATCTTCACTAATCCCTTGTCTTCATTACACTTTTGACACCAAAACATTTTCATTTAGAGGTGAACCTAACAAAATAAATTTTTCATTATTAAAGTAGTATCTATAAAAGCTTCCTAACCTGCTTTTTTATATCAACACAATACCCTATAATTGTGTAACTGTGTTACCCATATATGTAAAACTCCACTTCAGTAAGCAGGTAAGGGCAAAGGCCCTGGTTTGATGAAGATGCATTTGACCGGACCCTTATGAGTCGAGTCAAATACACATTCACTCTGTTTCAGGTTAGGGTGGTGATTGTTGAAAAGAAAAAGATACAGAAAAATAAAGAAATTATGTAGAATAGAGCATAATGAATTTGATACCAAGGTATTTTTAAAGTAGGTAAATAAAGGTAGAAGGGAGACATGTGTGCAGAAAACAAGGGTGTGAAGTTTGTAAGAGATTAAGAATTATTAAGAAATGACTGTAGATGATGGCAAATGAGATGTTTCTTTTGGTACAGTAGGATTATAGTTAAAAAGAGAGAAATGGGTATGTGGGAGAGGAGTAGATTATAGAGGAGGAAGTAAGAAGAGCAATAAAGCTCTGAAATAATGTAAGAGCTTAGGGTTTAGTTGGAGTGGTGAGTGAAATGTTGAGACTTTGAAATGAAATTGCTGTGGAGTTGATCTAGAAAGTGTATATGAAAACATGAAAATGCAGCACTGAGTACCCCAGTGTATAAAGGATAGGGGAGTTATAAGTGAATGTGAAAACTATAAAGGAATAGTTATCAATAGCTTAGTTGCTGAAGTATATGATAGGATAGTGATTCATTGTATTGAAAGGACTAGTATACCTCTTATAGATGAGAGCAGGGTAGGTTTAGGAAGGAAAGAGGTTTTTGTTAAGATGTTATTTTTGTACTTTAGACAAATTAAAGAGAAAGTTTCAGGGAAAAAGTTATAATGCATTATGTATAGATTTATAAAAGGTGTGAATCACATGAATCAGCTACAGCACTGGTGGCTGATTCATGTGAGAAACTGCAGAAGCTGGTGACTGAGTTTGGTAAAGTGTGTGAAAGAAGAAAGTTAAGAGTAAATGTGAATAAGAGCAAGGTAATTAGGTACAGTAGGGGTGAGGGTCAAGTCAATTGGGAGGTAAGTTTGAATGGAGAAAAACTGGAGGAAGTAAAGTGTTTTAGATATCTGGGAGTGGATCTGGCAGCGAATGGAACCATGGAAGCGGAAGTGGATCATAGGGTGGGGGAGGGGGCGAAAATCCTGGGAGCCTTGAAGAATGTGTGGAAGTCGAGAACATTATCTCGGAAAGCAAAAATGGGTATGTTTAAAGGAATAGTGGTTCCAACAATGTTGTATGGTTGCGAGGCGTGGGCTATGGATAGAGTTGTGCGCAGGAGGATGGATGTGCTGGAAATGAGATGTTTGAGGACAATGTGTGGTGTGAGGTGGTTTGATCGAGTAAGTAACGTAAGGGTAAGAGAGATGTGTGGAAATAAAAAGAGCGTGGTTGAGAGAGCAGAAGAGGATGTTTTGAAATGGTTTGCGCACATGGAGAGAATGAGTGAGGAAAGATTGACCAAGAGGATATATGTGTCGGAGGTGGAGGGAACAAGGAGAAGTGGGAGACCAAATTGGAGGTGGAAAGATGGAGTGAAAAAGATTTTGTGTGATTGGGGCCTGAACATGCAGGAGGGTGAAAGGAGGGCAAGGAGTAGAGTGAATTGGATCGATGTGGTATACCGGGGTTGACATGCTGTTAGTGGATTGAATCAGGGCATGTGAAGCATCTGGGGTAAACCATGGAAAGCTGTGTAGGTATTTGCGTGTGTGGATGTATATATATACATGTGTATGGGGGTGGGTTGGGCTATTTCATTCGTCTGTTTCCTTGTGCTATCTCACAAACGCGGGAGACAGCGACAAAGCAAAAAAAAAAAAAAGTGATAGTGAATAGGAAAGCCATTTGGGAGGTTTTTGACTCTATATGATATGCATAGAAGTCTCCTTTTATAATGAAATTAGTGTATGCTTGGTATGAGTAAGTGGCTTAGACAAGTGTGGGTGTGTATCAGGGTTGTGTGATGTCACCTTGTTTGTTTAAAATTTTTATGAATGGATCATTATATGAAACCAAATTGAGATGGAGTGATTTTGTTTTGATATTTGATCCTGGAGAAACAGAATGGAAGTTGCTTAATATGTTCTATGCAGATGATATGCTGTTTGCTAAATCAGAGGAAGAATTGTTTTAATGATGGAGGAGGAGGATTTTGAAAGTGAAGGCAAATAAAGTTATGACACTGTACAAAGGAATATTAAGGAATTCAAACAGCAACAGACCATTGGGTCCCTTTAAGGCTGCTTTAGATAGTGTAACATATCGGAAACTCGCAGATCATTGTGGCAAAACTTGGAAGGCATACAGGTAATTACGTGTTAATTGATAGGCACAAGAAAGAGAGACTTTTGGATGTTAATGTGCTGACAGGTGCAACTGGAGGGATGTCTGATCATTATCTTCTGGAGGAGAAGGTGAAAATTTGTAGAGGTTTTCAGAAAAGAAGAGAGAATGTTGGGGTGAAGAAAGTGGTAAGTGTAAGTGAGCTTGGGAAGGAGACTTGTGTGAGGAAGTACCAGGAGAGACTGAGTGCAGAATGGAAAAAGGTGAAGTAGGGGAGGAATGAGATGTATTTAGGGAAGCAGTGATGGCTTGGGCAAAAGATGCTTGTGGCATGAGAAGCGTGGGAGGTGGGCAGATTAGAAAGGGTAGTGAGTGGTGGGATGAAGAAGTAAGATTATTAGTGAAAGAGAAGAGCAAAGCATTTGGATGAGTTTTGCAGGGAAATAATGCATAATGCAAATGACTTGGATATGTATGAAAGAAAGAGGCAGGTCAAGAGAAAGGTGCAAGAAGTGAAAAAGAGGGCAAATGAGAGTTGGGGTGAGAGAGTATCATTAGATTTTAGGGAGAATAAAAAGATGTTTTGGAAAGAGGTAAATAAAGTGTGTAAGACAAGAGAACAGTTGGGAACATCAGTGAAGGAGGCTAATGTGGAGGTGATAACAAGTAGCGGTGAAGTGAGAAGGAGATGGAGTGAGTATTTTGAAGCTTTGTTGAATGTGTTAGTTGATAGAGTGGCAGATATAGGTGTTTTGGTCGAGGTGGTGTGCAAGGAGAGAGGGTTAGGGAGAATGATTTGGTAAACAGAGAAGAGGTAGTAAAAGCTTTGCGGAAGATGAAAGCCAGCAAGGCATCGGGTTTGGATGGTATTTCAGTGGAATTTATTAAAAAAGGGGGTGACTGTGTTGTTGACTGATTGGTAAGGATGTTTACTGTATGTATGACTCATGGTGAGGTGCCTGAGGAGTGGCGGAATACATGCATAGTGCCATTGTACAAAGGCAATGGGGATAAAGGTGAGTGCTCAAATTACAGAGGTATAAGTTTATTGAGTGTTCCTGGGAAATTATATGGGAGGATATTGATTGAGAGGGTGAAGGCATGTACAGAGCATCAGATTGGGGAAGAGCAGTGTGGTTTCAGAAGTGGTAGAGGATGTGTGGATCAGGTGTTTGCTTTTAAGAATGTAGGTGAAAAATACTTAGAAAAGCAAATGGATTTATATGTAGCACTTATGGATCTGGAGAAGGCATAGGATAGAGTTGATAGAGATGCTCTGTGGAAGGTATTAAGAATATATGGTGTGGGAGACAAGTTCTTAGAAGCAGTGAAAAGTTTTTATCAAGGATGTAAGGCATGTGCACGAGTAGAAAGAGTGGAAAGTGATTGGTTCTCATTGAATGTCAGTTTGTGGCAGAGGTGCATGATGTCTCCATGGTTGTTTAATTTGTTTATGGATGGGGTTGTTAGGGAGGTGAATGCAAGGGTTTTGGAGAGAGGGGCAAGTATACAGTCTGTTGTGGATGAGAGAGCGTGGGAAGTGAGTCAGTTAAGTGTGTGAAAGAAGAAAGCTGAGAGTAAATGTGAATAAGAGGAAGGTTATTAGGTACAATAGGGTTGAGGGACAAGTCAATTGGAAGGTAAGTTTGAATGGAGAAAAACTGGAGGAAGTGAAGTGTTTTAGATATCTGGGAGTGGATTTGGCAGCAGATGGCACCAAGGTAGCGGAAGTGAGTCACAGGGTGGGGGAGGGGGCAAAACTTCTGGGAGCATTGAAGAATGTGTGGAAGGTAAGAACATTATCTTGGAAAGCAAAAATGGGTATGCTTGAAGGAGTAGTGGTTCCAACTATGTTATATGGTTGCGAGGCAGTGGGCTATAGATAGAGTTGTGCAGAGGAGGGTGGATGTGTTGGAAAGAGATGTTTGAGGACAATATGTGGTATGAGTTGGTTTGATCGAGTAAGTAATGAAAGGGTAAGAGAGATGTGTGGTAATAAAAAGAGTGTGGTTGAGAGAGCAGAAGAGGGTGTTTTGAAATGGTTTGGTCACATGGAGAGAATGAGTGAGGAAAGATTGACGAAGAGGATATATGTGTCAGAGGTGGAGGGAACGAGGAGAAGTAGGAGACCAAATTGGAGGTGGAAGGATGGAGTGAAAAAGATTTTGAGAGATTGGGGCCTGAACATGCAGGAGGGTGAAAGGCATGCAAGGACTAGAGAGAATTGGAAGGATGTGGTTTACCGGGGTCGATGTGCTGGCAATGGATTGAACCAGGGCATGTGAAGTGTCTGGGGTAAACCATGGAAAGATTTGTGGAGCCGTAATTTGAAAAGGGAGCTGTGGTTTCACTGCATTATACATGACAGCTAGAGACTGAGTGTGAACAACCCTATCTATAGCCTACGCCTCACAGTCATATAACATTGTTGGAGCCACTATTCCTTCAAACATACCTATTTTTGCTGTCTGAGATAATGTTCTCGCCTTCCACACATTCTTCAATGCTCCCAGAACCTTCAACCCCTCCCCCACCCAGTGACTCACTTCTGCTTCCATGGGTCTATCCGCTGCCAAATCCACACCCAGATATCTAAAACACTTCTTTCTCAGTTTTTTTTCCATTTCAAATTACCAGCTTCTGCAGTTTCTCACCCGAATCAGCCACCAGCGCTGTATCATCAGCAATCAACTACTGACTCACATCCTAAGCCCTCCCATCCACAACAGACTGCATACTTGCCCCTCTTTCCAAAACTCTTGCATTCACCTCCCTAACAACCCCATCCATAAACAAATTAAACAGCCCTGGAGACATCACACACCCATACCGCAAACTGCCATTCACTGAAAACCAATCACTTTCCTCTCTTCCTACTCGTACACATGCCTTACATCCTTGATAAAAACTTTTCACTGCTTCTAGCAACTTACCTTCTATACCATATACTCTTAATACCTTCCACAGAGCATCTCTATAAACTCTATCTTATGCCTTCTCCAGATCCATAAATGCTACATACAAATCCATTTGTTTTTCTAAGTATTTGTCATATACATTCTTCAAAGCAAACACCTGATCCACACATTCTCTACCACTTATGAAACCACACTGGTCTTCCCTAGTCTGATGCTCTGTACATGCCTTCACCCTCTCAATCAATACCCTCCCATATAATTTCCCAGGAATACTCAACAAACTTTATTATTATTATTATGTTTATTTATTTATTTATTTATTCATTTATTTTGCTTTGTCGCTGTCTCCCGCGTTTGCGAGGCAGCGCAAGGAAACAGACAAAAGAATGGCCCAACCCACCCACATACACATGTATATACATACACGTACACATGCAAATATACATGCCTATACATCTCAATGTATACATATATATACACACAGACATATATATTTTTTTTTTTTTTGCTTTGCTGCTGTCTCCCGCGTTTGCGAGGTAGCGCAAGGAAACAGACGAAAGAAATGGCAAAACCCACCCCCATACACATGTATATACATACGTCCACACACGCAAATATACATACCTACACAGCTTTCCATGGTTTACCCCAGACGCTTCACATGCCATGATTCAATCCACTGACTGCACGTCAACCCCGGTATACCACATCGATCCAATTCACTCTATTCCTTGCCCTCCTTTCGCCCTCCTGCATGTTCTGGCCCCGATCACACAAAATCTTTTTCACTCCATCTTTCCACCTCCAATTTGGTCTCCCACTTCTCCTCGCTCCCTCCACCTCCGACACATATATCCTCTTGGTCAATCTTTCCTCACTCATTCTCTCCATGTGCCCAAACCATTTCAAAACACCCTCTTCTGCTCTCTCAACCACGCTCTTTTTATTTCCACACATCTCTCTTACCCTTACGTTACTTACTCGATCAAACCACCTCACACCACACATTGTCCTCAAACATCTCATTTCCAGCACATCCATCCTCCTGCGCACAACTCTATCCATAGCCCATGCCTCGCAACCATACAACATTGTTGGAACCACTATTCCTTCAAACATACCCATTTTTGCTTTCCGAGATAATGTTCTCAACTTCCACACATTCTTCAAGGCTCCCAGGATTTTCGCCCCCTCCCCCACCCTGTGATCCACTTCCGCTTCCATGGTTCCATCCGCTGCCAGATCAACTCCCAGATATCTAAAACACTTTACTTCCTCCAGTTTTTCTCCATTCAAACTTACCTCCCAATTGATTTGACCCTCAACCCTACTGTACCTAATAACCTTGCTCTTATTCTCATTTACTCTCAACTTTCTTCTTTCACACACTTTACCAAACTCAGTCACCAGCTTCTGCAGTTTCTCACATGAATCAGCCACCAGCGCTGTATCATCAGCGAACAACAACTGACTCACTTCCCAAGCTCTCTCATCCCCAACAGACTTCATACTTGCCCCTCTTTCCAAAACTCTTGCATTCACCTCCCTAACATCCCCATCCATAAACAAATTAAACAACCATGGAGACATCACACACCCTTGCCGCAAACCTACATTCACTTTCCTCTCTTCCTACACGTACACATGCCTTACATCCTCGATAAAAACTTTTCACTGCTTCTAACAACTTGCCGCCCACACCGTATATTCTTAATACCTTCCACAGAGCATCTCTATCAACTCTATCATATGCCTTCTCCAGATCCATAATTTTTTTTTTTTTTTTCATACTATTCGCCATTTCCCGCATTAGCGAGGTAGTGTTAAGAACAGAGGACTGGGCCTTAGAGTAAATATCCTCACCTGACCCCCTTCTCTGTTCCTTCTTTTGGAAAATTAAAAAAAAAACGAGAGGGAAGGATTTCCAGCCCCCCGCTCCCTTCCCTTTTAGTCGCCTTCTACAACACGCAGGGAATACGTGGGAAGTATTTTTTCTCCCCTATCCCCAGATAGGGGAGAAAGATCCATAAATGCTACATACAAATCCATTTGCTTTTCTAAGTATTTCTCACATACATTCTTCAAAGCAAACACCTGATCCACACATCCTCTACCACATCTGAAACCACAATGCTCTTCCTCAATCTGATGCTCTGTACATGCCTTCACCCTCTCAATCAATACCCTCCCATATGATTTACCAGGAATACTCAACAAACTTATACCTCTGTAATTTGAGCACTCGCTCTTATCCCCTTTGCCTTTGTACAATGGCACTATGCACGCATTCCGCCAATCCTCAGGCACCTCACCATGAGTCATACATACATTAAATAACCTTACCAACCAGTCAATAATACAGTCACCCCCTTTTTTAATAAATTCCACTGCAATACCATCCAAACCTGCTTCCTTGCCGGCTTTCATCTTCCGCAAAGCTTTTACTACCTCTTCTCTGTTTACCAAATCATTTTCCCTAACCCTCTCACTTTGCACACCACCTCGACCAAAGCACCCTATATCTGTCACTCTATCATCAAACACATTCAACAAACCTTCAAAATACTCACTCCATCTCCTTCTCACATCACCACTACTTGTTATCACCTCCCCATTAGCGCCCTTAACTGAAGTTCCCATTTGCTCCCTTGTCTTACGCACTTTATTTACCTCCTTCCATAACATCTTTTTATTCTCCCTAAAATTTAATGATACTCTCTCACCCCAACTCTCATTTGCCCTCTTTTTCACCTCTTGCACCTTTCTCTTGACCTCCTGTCTCTTTCTTTTATACATTTCCCACTCAATTGCATTGTTTCCCTGCAAAAATCGTCCAAATGCCTCTCTCTTCTCTTTCACTAATAATCTTACTTCTTCATCCCACCACTCACTACCCTTTCTAATCAACCCACCTCCCACTCTTCTCATGCCACAAGCATATATATATATATATATATATATATATATATATATATATATATATATATATATATATATATATATATATATATGTACATAATTCATACTATCTGCCTTTATTCATTCCCATCGCCACCTCGCCACACATGGAATAACAACCCGCTCCCCCCTCATATGTGCGAGGTAGCGCTAGGAAAAGACAACAAAAGCCCCATTCGTTCACACTCAGTCTCTACCTGTCATATAATAATGCACCGAAACCACAGCTCCCTTTCCACATCCAGGCCCCACAGAACTTTCCATGGTTTACCCCAGACGCTTCACATGCCCTGGTTTAATCCACTGACAGCACGTCGACCCCTGTATACCACATTGTTCCAATCCACTCTATTCCTTGCACGCCTTTCACCCTTCTGCATGCTCAGGCCCCGATCACTCAAAATCTTTTTCACTCCATCTTTCCACCTCCAATTTGGTCTCCCACTTCTCGTTCTCTCCACCTCTGACACACATATCCTCTTTGTCAATCTTTCCTCACTCATTCTCTCCATGTGACCAAACCATTTCAAAACACCCTCTTCTGCTCTCTCAACCACACTCTTTTTGTTACCACACATCTCTCTTAACCTATTATTACTTACTCAATCAAACCACCTCACTCCACATATTGTCCTCAAACATCTCATTTCCAGCACATCCACCCTCCTGTACTCTCTCACCCCAACTCTCATTTGCTCTCTTTTGTTATTATTATTATTATTGTTATTATTATTATTATTATTATTATTATTATTATTATTATTATTATTAATATTATTCTTTTTTCTCATGCCCAGGTGCATATGCACCAATAATCACCCATCTCCATCAACTTTCAGTTTTACCCATATTAATCGCGAATTTACTTTCTTACATTCTATCACATACTCCCACAACTCCTGTCTCAGGAGTACTGCTACTCCTTCCCTTGCTCTTGTCCTCTCACTAACCCCTGACTTTACTCCCAAGACATTCCCAAACCACTCTTCCCCTTTACCCTTGAGCTTCGTTTCACTCAGAGCCAAAACATCCAGGTTCCTTTCCTCAAACATACTACCTATCGCTCCTTTTTTCACATCTTGGTTACATCCACACACATTTAGATATCCCAGCCTGAGCCTTCGAGGAGGATGAGCACTCCCCGTGTGACTCCTTCTTCTGTTTCCCATTTTAGAAAGTTAAAAAAAAAAAAACAAGGAGGGGAGGCTTTCTGGCTCCCCGCTCCCGTCCCCTCTAGTCGCCTTCTACAACACGAGAGGCAAGTGTTTTGGGAGCAGCTGAATGAGTGTGTAAGTGGTTTTGATGCACGAGACCGGGTTATAGTGATGGGTGATTTGAATGCAAAGGTGAGTAATGTGGCAGTTGAGGGAATAATTGGTATACATAGGGTGTTCAGTGTTGTAAATGGAAATGGTGAAGAGCTTGTAGATTTATGTGCTGAAAAAGGACTGGTGATTGGGAATACCTGGTTTAAAAAGCGAGATATACATAAGTATACGTATGTAAGTAGGAGAGATGGCCAGAGAGTGTTATTGGATTACGTGTTAATTGACAGGCGCGCGAAAGAGAGGCTTTTGGATGTTAATGTGCTGAGAGGTGCAACTGGAGGGATGTCTGATCATTATCTTGTGGAGGCTAAGGTGAAGATTTGTATGGGTTTTCAGAAAAGAAGAGTGAATGTTGGGGTGAAGAGGGTGGTGAGAGTAAGTGAGCTTGGGAAGGCGACTTGTGTGAGGAAGTACCAGGAGAGACTGAGTACAGAATAGAGAAAGGTGAGAACAATGGAAGTAATGGGAGTGGGGGAGGAATGGGATGTATTTAGGGAATCAGTGATGGATTGCGCAAAAGATGCTTGTGGCATGAGAAGGGTGGGAGGTGGGTTGATTAGAAAGGTTAGTGAGTGGTGGGATGAAGAAGTAAGATTATTAGTGAAAGAGAAGAGAGAGGCATTTGGACAATTTTTGTAGGGAAAAAATGCAATTGAGTGGGAGATGTATAAAAGAAAGAGACAGGAGGTCAAGAGAAAGGTGCAAGAGGTGAAAAAGAGGGCAAATGAGAGTTGGGGTGAGAGAGTATCATTAAATTTTAGGGAGAATAAAAAGATGTTCTGGAAGGAGGTAAATAAAGTGCATAAGACAAGGGAGCAAATGGGAACTTCAGTGAAGGGCGCAAATGGGGAGGTGATAACAAGTAGTGGTGATGTGAGAAGGAGATGGAGTGAGTATTTTGAAGGTTTGTTGAATGTGTTTGATGATAGAGTGGCAGATATAGGGTGTTTTGGTCGAGGTGGTGTGCAAAGTGAGAGGGTCAGTGAAAATGATTTGGTAAACAGAGAAGAGGTAGTAAAAGCTTTGCAGAAGATGAAAGCCGGCAAGGCAGCAGGTTTGGATGGTATTGCAGTGGAATTTATTAAAAAAAGGGGGTGACTGTAATGTTGACTGGTTGGTAAGGTTATTTAATGTATGTATGACTCATAGTGAGGTGCCTGAGGATTGGCGGAATGCATGCATAGTGCCATTGTACAAAGGCAAAGGGGATAAGAGTGAGTGCTCAAACTACAGAGGTATAAGTTTGTTGAGTATTCGTGGTAAATTATATGGGAGGGTATTGATTGAGAGGGTGAAGGCATGTACAGAGCATCAGATTGGGGAAGAGCAGTGTGGTTTCAAAAGTGGTAGAGGATGTGTGGATCAGGTGTTTGCTTTGAAGAATGTATGAGAAATACTTAGAAAAGCAAATGGATTTGTATGTCGCATTTATGGATCTGGAGAAGGCATATGATAGAGTTGATAGAGATACTCTGTGGAAGGTATTAAGAATATATGGTGTGGGAGGCAAGTTGTTAGAAGCAGTGAAAAGTTTTTATCGAGGATGTAAGGCATGTGTACGTGTAGGAAGAGAGGAAAGTGATTGGTTCTCAGTGAATGTAGGTTTGCGGCAGGGTTGTGTGATGTCTCCATGGTTGTTTAATTTGTTTATGGATGGGGTTGTTAGGGAGGTGAATGCAAGAGTTTTGGAAAGAGGGGCAAGTATGAAGTCTGTTGGGGATGAGAGAGCTTGGGAAGTGAGTCAGTTGTTGATCGCTGATGATACAGCACTTTTGGCTGAATCATGTGAGAAACTGCAGAAGCTGGTGACTCAGTTTGGTAAAGTGTGTGAAAGAAGAAAGTTAAGAGTAAATGTGAATAAGAGCAAAGTTATTAGGTACAGTAGGGTTGAGGGTCAAGTCAATTGGGAGGTAAGTTTGAATGGAGAAAAACTGGAGGAAGTAAAGTGTTTTAGATATCTGGGAGTGGATCTGGCAGCGGATGGAACCATGGAAGCGGAAGTGGATCATAGGATGGGGGAGGGGGCGAAAATTCTGGGAGCCTTGAAGAATGTGTGGAAGTCGAGAACATTATCTCGGAAAGCAAAAATGGGTATGTTTGAAGGAATAGTGGTTCCAACAATGTTGTATGGTTGCGAGGCGTGGGCTATGGATAGAGTTGTGCGCAGGAGGATGGATGTGCTGGAAATGAGATGTTTGAGGACAATGTGTGGTGTGAGGTGGTTTGATCGAGTAAGTAACGTAAGGGTAAGAGAGATGTGTGGAAATAAAAAGAGCGTGGTTGAGAGAGCAGAAGAGGGTGTTTTGAAATGGTTTGGGCACATGGAGAGAATGAGTGAGGAAAGATTGACCAAGAGGATATATGTGTCGGAGGTGGAGGGAACGAGGAGAAGTGGGAGACCAAATTGGAGGTGGAAAGATGGAGTGAAAAAGATTTTGTGTGATCGGGGCCTGAACATGCAGGAGGGTGAAAGGAGGGCAAGGAATAGAGTGAATTGGATCGATGTGGTATACCGGGGTTGACGTGCTGTCAGTGGATTGAATCAGGGCATGTGAAGCGTCTGGGATAAACCATGGAAAGCTGTGTAGGTATGTATATTTGCGTGTGTGGACGTATGTATATACATGTGTATGGGGGTGGGTTTTGCCATTTCTTTCGTCTGTTTCCTTGTGCTACCTCGCAAATGCAGGAGACAGCGACAAAGCAAAAAAAAAAGAAAAAAAAATTATTATTATTATTTCTTCTTTCTTTCTTTTAAACTATTTGCCATTTCCCACGTTAGCGAGGTAGCGTTAAGAACAGAGGACTGAGCCTTTTTTAGAACATCCTCACCTGGCCCCCTCTGTTCCCTCTTTTGGAAAATTAAAAAAAAAACGAGAGGGGAGGATTTCCAGCCCCCCGCTCCCTCCCCTTTTTATTATTATTATTATTATTATTATTATTATTATGATTATTATTATTATTATTATTATTCTACTTTGTCGCTGTTTCCCGCGTTAGTGGGGTAGCGCAAGGAAACAGACGAAAGAATGGCCTAACCCACCCACATACACATATATATACATTCACGTCCACACACACACATATACATACCTATACATCTCAATGTATACATATATATACACACACAGACATATGAAAAATACACACATGTACATAATTCATAGTGGCTGCCCTTAATCATTCCCATCGCCATCCTGCCACACATGAAGTAACAACCCTCATCCCCCGCATGTGCACGAGGTAGTGCTAGGAAAAGACAACAAAGGCCACATTCATTCACACTCAGTCTCTAGCTGTCATGTATAATGCACCAACACCACAGCTCCCTTTCCACATCCAGGCCCCACAGAACCCTCCATAGTCTACCCCAGATGCTTCACATGCCCTGGTTCAATCCATTGACAGCACGTCGACCCCGGTATACCACATCGTTCCAATTCACTCTATTCCTTGCACTCCTTTCACCCTCCTGCATGTTTAGGCCCCGATCGCTCAAAATCTTTTTCACTACATCTTTCCACCTCCAATTTGGTCTACCACTTCTCCTTGTTCCCTCCACCTCTGACACATATATCCTCTTTGTCAATCTCTCCTCGCTCATTCTCTCCATGTGACCAAACCATTTCAAAACACCCTCTTCCGCTCTCTCAACCATACTCTTTTTATTACCACACATCTCTCTTACCCTTTCATTACTTACTTGATCAAACCACCTCACACCACATATTGTCCTCAAACATCTCATTTCCAACACATCCACCCTCCTCGGCACAACTCTATCTATAGCCCATGCCTTGCAACCATATAACATTGTTGGAACCACTATTCCTTCAAACATACCCATTTTTGCTTTCCAAGGTAACGTTCTCGACTTCCACACATTCTTCAACGCTCCCAGAACTTTCGCTCCCGCCCCCACCCTATGACTCACTTCTGCTTCCATGGTTCCATCTGCTGCCAAATCCACTCCCAGATATCTAAAACACTTCACTTCCTCCAGTTTATCTCCATTCAAACTTACCTCCCAATTGACTTGTCCCTAAATCCTACTGTACCTAATAACCTTGCTCTTATTCACATTTACTCGCAGCTTTCTTCTTTCACACACTTTACGAAACTCAGTCACCAGCTTCTGCAGTTTCTCACCCGAATCAGCCACCAATGCTGTATCATCAGCAAACAACAGCTGACTCACTTCCCAAGCTCTCTCATCCACAACAGACTGCATACTTGCCCCTCTTTCCAAAACTCTTGCATTCACCTCCGTAACAAACCCATCCATAAACAAATTAAAACAACCATGGAGACATCATGCACCCCTGCAGCAAATCAGCATTCACTGGGAACCAATCAATTTCCTCTCTTCTACACGTACACATGCCTTACATCCTTGATAAAAACTTTTCACTGCTTCTAACAACTTGCCTCCCACACTATATGTTCTTAATTCCGTCCACAGAGCATCTCTGTCAACTCTATCATATGCCTCATCCAGACCCATAAATGCTACATATAAATCCATTTGCTTTTCTAAGTATTTCTCACATACATTCTTTAAAGCAAACACTTGATCCACACATCCCCTACCACTTCTGAGACCACACTGCTCTTCCTCAATCTGATGCTCTGTACCTGCCTTCACCCTCTCAATCAATACTCTCCCACATAATTTCCCAGGAATACTCAACAAACTTATACCTCTGTAATTTGAACACTCACCTTTATCCCTTTTGCCCGTGTACAATGGCACTATGCATGCATTCTGCCAATCCTCAGGCACCTCACCATGAGTCATACATACATTAAACATCCTTACCAACCAGTCAGCAACACAGTCACTTTTAAATAGAGTGTACCATCGAATTGCTATTCAGAAGGGAATCTCCGTTGTTGATATCTGACCAAGATTCAAAAAATTGCAATCATAATTTCTTTCAAGCACTATCATTTCAAACTGAAATTTTGTTGCAAATACTCAGACCATTAACATAAGGTACCTCTGGATGAGATTAGGACCTGTTTCGAAGAGTACTTATGGAGGGGAATGGGTCTGCTTTACATGGGCTCTGCATTGAAACTAGTTGTTGAAAGTTATAGAGGAACAGAGTGCATGCTCAGTTTGCATTGTGATTAAAGTGTAGTAAAGATAATAGAGGGAAAGATGAAGTTGAAAGTAGGGTCTTGCATGAGTAAACTACAAGACCTCGTGAACTGGAAGATATATGTTTTGAATGTGCACGGAACATGCTTGAAGGTATACTTGTCCCAGTGTTTGCATATTGCTTAAAGTGCACATGAAACTTGAGCGAAGGATTACTTATCCTGTATTGATACTATATATGGTTTAGAATGTACAAGAGATCTTGCATGAAGGAATACTTACTTCTGTGTTGATATATGGTTTAGATTGTGCAAGAAGCTCAAATGAGATAATGCATGTCCTAGTGGTGATATATGGTTTAAAGTGTACAAGAAACTCACGTGAAAGAATTTTTGTCCCAATATTGATATGTGGTTCGCGGTGTTTAAGAAACTAGCATGAAAGAATACTTGTCCCAGTGTTGATATATTGATGTGAAACCTTGTTATACAGACATCAGGATAGATGTAAACAATAAGTGCAAAAGAGGTGGATAACTTAGGTATTATGGTTGGAATTAAGAAAACAGATAGAAAAAAAGAATGAAGATATATGTAAGTTATTTGGTGTGAAGAATGGCACATGGATGAAAGACTTAGAATGGCCTGATCATGTAGAAAACATTTCAGATGAGGAAGGCATGTATCAGAACAGAAGGTAAAAGGAAGGAAGGGATGGTATGGAAGAGTTGGACTGAGAGTGATGATGAAGGATAGGGATATTTCATATGAAGATGCTGGAGATTTGACTGGTAATTGAATGCAGTGAATGGTGGTAGTATAAGTAGAGATGTTGGTCTAAATGATTCAACATTTCTGTAATGTGAGAATGTAATAAACACACTTATAAGTGTGGAAAACCTTGTTTCACTTAAGCACACTGAAAATGGGTTAATTATTAATGTGAATTATGTATAGAGCTCTCTGTGTACCTTATCTACGACATGAAATTGGGAGTGGAGTAATGTTTGTGTGTTGAATGTGGTAAAACTGTGAAGTCAGAGTTAGAATTTTACTCATGAATTATTCTATAGATAGTTGTATTTTAATTATAATGATTTCTTTTAGGTTCTCCACCAGCATGTGTTGAGACTGATGAGTGTGAGTCTTCTCCTTGCCTCAATGGAGCTTCTTGTTATGACCAAGACAACTCATATACATGCATTTGTACTCCTGGGTTTACAGGTAAGGCATGAATTATGAGTAACCCTTTTATAATACAGCAGATTTAAGGGGAACAAATGACTAGAAGTAGTGAGATATTACTTATTTCTGATGATGGGTCTTTATTGTACAGTACACTATTGATTCCTTTCTCTGGAATGCATTAGTAATATTGGCTTGGTCAACTAGTGTGTGAAAGCAAATGACCCACATAATAAAACACCTCAAACAGGATTGGAGCTGAATGAAACACCTTAGTCAGAAGTAAAGTTAAATCGGTATGTTTACTTATGCAGAAGGATGCTTTCTCAAAAATTCTAACCATGCACCCCTGTACGTATACAACTTGAAGGAATAGTGGTTCCAACAATGTTGTATGGCTGCGAGGCATGGGCTATGGATAGAGTTGTGCGTAGGATGGTGGATGTGCTGGAAATGAGATGTTTGAGGACAATATGTGGTGTGAGGTGGTTTGATGGAGTAAGTAATGTAGGGTAAGAGAGATGTGTGGAAATAAAAAGAGTGTGGTTGAGAGAGCAGAAGAGGGTGTTTTGAAATGGTTTGGTCACATGGACAGAATGAGTGAGGAAAGATTGACCAAAAGGATATATGTGTCAGAGGTGGAGGGAACAAGGAGAAGTGGGAGACCAAATTGGAGGTGGAAAGATGGAGTGAAAAAGATTTTGAGTGATCGGGGCCTGAACATGCAGGAGAGTGAAAGGCATGCAAGGAATAGAGTGAATTGGAACGATGTGGTATACTGGGGTCGACGTGTTGTCAATGGATTGAACCAGGGCATGTGAAGTGTCTGGGGTAAACCATGGAAAGTTCTCTGGGGCCTGGATGTGGAAGGGGAGCTGTGGTTTCAGTGCATTATTACGACAGCTAGAGACTGAGTGTGAACGAATGGGGCCTTTGTTGTCTTTTCCTAGCGCTACCTCGCACACATGAGGGGGGAAGGGGTTGTTATTCCATGTGTGGCGAGGTGGCGATTGGAATGAATAAAGGCAGAAAGTATGAATTATGTACATGTGTATATATGTATATGTCTTGTGTGTGTATATATATGTGTACATTGAGATGTATAGGTATGTATATTTGCGTGTGTGGATGTGTATGTATATACATGTGGGTGTGGGTGGGTTGGGCGATTCTTTCGTCTGTTTCCTTGTGCTACCTCACTTACGTGGGAGACAGCGACAAAGCAAAATAGATAAATATAAGTATATATATATATTTTTTATTTTTTTTTATTTTGCTTTGTCACTGTCTCCCGCGTTTGTGAGGTAGCGCAAGGAAACAGACAAAAGAAATGGCCCAACCCACCCCCATACACATGTATATACATACACGTCCACACACACAAATATACATACCTATACATCTCAACGTACACATACATATACACACACAGACACATACATATATACCCATGCACACAATTCACACTGTCTGCCTTTATTCATTCCCATCGCCACCTCGCCACACATGGAATACCATCCCCCTCCCCCCTCATGTGTGCGAGGTAGCGCTAGGAAAAGACAACAAAGGACCCATTTGTTCACACTCAGTCTCTAGCTGTCATGCAATAATGCCCGAAACCACAGCTCCCTTTCCACATCCAGGCCCCACACAACTTTCCATGGTTTGCCCCAGACGCTTCACATGCCCTGATTCAATCCACTGATGGCACGTCAACCCTGGTATACCACATCGATCCAATTCACTCTATTCCTTGCCCCCCTTTCACCCTTCTGCATGTTCAGGCCCCGATCACTCAAAATCTTTTTCACTCCATCTTTCCTCCTCCAATTTGGTCTCCCACTTCTCCTCATTCCCTCCACCTCCAACACATACATCCTCTTGGTCAATCTTTCCTCACTCATTCTCTCCATGTGCCCAAACCATTTCAAAACACCCTCTTCTGCTCTCTCAACCACACTCTATTTATTTCCACACATCTCTCTTACCCTTACATTACTTACTCGATCAAACCACCTCACACCACACATTGTCCTCAAACATCTCATTTCCAGCACATCCATCCTCCTGCGCACAACTCTATCCATATCCCACGCCTCGCAACCATACAACATTGTTGGAACCACTATTCCTTCAAACATACCCATTTTTGCTTTCCGGGATAATGTTCTCGACTTCCACACATTTTTCAAGGCTCCCAAAATTTTCGCCCCCTCCCCCACCCTATGATCCACTTCCGCTTCCATGGTTCCATCCGCTGCCAGATCCACTCCCAGATATCTAAAACACTTCACTTCCTCCAGTTTTTCTCCATTCAAACTCACCTCCCAATTGACTTGACCCTCAACCCTACTGTACCTAATAACCTTGCTCTTATTCACATTTACTCTTAACTTTCTTCTTCCACACACTTTACCAAACTCCGTCACCAGCTTCTGCAGTTTCTCACATGAATCCGCCACCAGCGCTGTATCATCAGCGAACAACAACTGACTCACTTCCCAAGCTCTCTCATCCCCAACAGACTTCATACTTGCCCCTCTTTCCAAAACTCTTGCATTTACCTCCCTAACAACCCCATCCATAAACAAATTAAACAACCATGGAGACATCACACACCCCTGCCGCAAACCTACATTCACTGAGAACCAATCACTTTCCTCTCTTCCTACACGTACACATGCCTTACATCCTCGATAAAAACTTTTCACTGCTTCTAACAACTTGCCTCCCACACCATATATTCTTAATACCTTCCACAGAGCATCTCTATCAACTCTATCATATGCCCTCTCCAGATCCATAAATGCTACATATATATATATATATATATATATATATATATATATATATATCCCTGGGGATAGGGGATTAAGAATACTTCCCACGTATTCCCTGCGTGTTGTAGAAGGCGACTAAAAGGGGAGGGAGCGGGGGACTGGAAATCCTCCCCTCTCTTTTTTTTTTTTTTTTAATTTTCCAAAAGAAGCAACAGAGGGGGCCAGGTGAGGATATTCCAAAAAAGGCCCAATCCTCTGTTCTTAACGCTACCTCGCTATCGCGGTAAACGGCGAATAGTATGAAAAAAAAAAAAAAAATATATATATATATATATATATATATACATATATATATATGTATGTATATATATATATATATATATATATATATATATATATATATATATATATATATGTATGTATGTATATTTTTTTTTTTTTTGCTTTGTCGCTGTCTCCCACGTTTGCGAGGTAGCGCAAGGAAACAGACGAAAGAAATGGCCCAACCCACCTCCATACACATGTATATACATACGTCCACACACGCAAATATACATACCTACAGAGCTTTCCATGGTTTACCCCAGACGCTTCACATGCCCTGATTCAATCCAATGACAGCACGTCAACCCTGGTATACCACATCGATCCACTTCACTCTATTCCTTACCCTCCTTTCACCCTCCTGCATGTTCTGGCCCCGATCACACAAAATCTTTTTCACTCCATCTTTCCACCTCCAATCTGGTCTCCCACTTCTCCTCGTTCCCTCCACCTGCGACACATATATCCTCTTGGTCAATCTTTCCTCACTCATTCTCTCCATGTGCCCAAACCATTTCAAAACACCCTCTTCTGCTCTCTCAACCACGCTCTTTTTATTTCCACACATCTCTCTTATCCTTACATTACTTACTCGATCAAACCACCTCACACCATACATTGTCCTCAGACATCTCATTTCCAGCACATCCATCCTCCTGCGCACAACTCTATCCATAGCCCACGCCTCGCAACCATACAACATTGTTGGAACCACTATTCCTTCAAACATACCCATTTTTGCTTTCCGAGATAATGTTCTCGACTTCCACACATTCTTCAAGGCTCCCAGGATTTTCGCCCCCTCCCCCACCCTATGATCCACTTCCGCTTCCATGGTTCCATCCACTGCCAGATCCACTCCCAGATATCTAAAACACTTTACTTCCTCCAGTTTTTCTCCATTCAAACTCACCTCCCAATTGACTTGACCCTCAACCCTACTGTACCTAATTACCTTGCTCTTATTCACATTTACTCTTAACTTTCTTCTTTCACACACTTTACCAAACTCAGTCACCAGCTTCTGCAGTTTCTCACATGAATCAGCCACCAGCGCTGTATCATCAGCGAACAACAACTGACTCACTTCCCAAGCTCTCTCATCCCCAACAGACTTCATACTTGCCCCTCTTTCCAAAACTCTTGCATTCACCTCCCTAACAACCCCATCCAAAAACAAATTAAACAACCATGGAGACATCACACACCC
The DNA here is from genome assembly GCF_036320965.1 of Panulirus ornatus. Lineage (NCBI taxonomy): Eukaryota > Metazoa > Arthropoda > Malacostraca > Decapoda > Palinuridae > Panulirus > Panulirus ornatus. The sequence goes on from NC_092279.1 coordinate 32,136,389, forward strand.
CTGCCGCAAACATACATTCATTGAGAACCAATCACTTTCCTCTCTTCCTACACGTACACATGCCTTACATCCTCGATAAAAACTTTTCACTGCTTCTATCAACTTGCCTCCCACACCATATATTCTTAATACCTTCCACAGAGCATCTCTATCAACTCTATCATATGCCTTCTCCAGATCCATAAATGCTACATACAAATCCATTTGCTTTTCTAAGTATTTCTCACATACATTCTTCAAAGCAAACACCTGATCCACACATCCTCTACCACTTCTGAAACCACACTGCTCATCCCCAATCTGATGCTCTGTACATGCCTTCACCCTCTCAATCAATACCCTCCCATATAATTTACCAGGAATTATGAACAAACTTATACCTATGTAATTTGAGCACTCACTCTTATCCCCTTTGCCTTTATACAAAGGCACTATGCACGCACTCCGCCAATCTTCAGGCACCTCACCATGAGTCATACATACATTAAATAACCTTAACAACCAGTCAATAATACAGTCACCACCTTTCTTAATAAATTCCACTGCAATACCATCCAAACCTGCTGCCTTGCCGGCTTTCATCTTATATATATATATATATATTTTTTTTTTTTTTTTTTTATACTTTGTCGCTGTCTCCCGCGTTTGCGAGGTAGCGCAAGGAAACAGACGAAAGAAATTCCCCAACCCCCCCCATACACATGTACATACACACGTCCACACACACAAATATACATACCTACACAGCTTTCCATGGTTTACCCCGGACGCTTCACATGCCTTGATTCAATCCACTGACAGCACGTCAACCCCTGTATACCACATCGCTCCAATTCACTCTATTCCTTGCCCTCCTTTCACCCTCCTGCATGTTCAGGCCCCGATCACACAAAATCTTTTTCACTCCATCTTTCCACCTCCAATTTGGTCTCCCTCTTCTCCTCGTTCCCTCCACCTCCGACACATATATCCTCTTGGTCAATCTTTCCTCACTCATTCTCTCCATGTGCCCAAACCATTTTAAAACACCCTCTTCTGCTCTCTCAACCACGCTCTTTTTATATATATATATATTATCCCTGTTGATAAGGGAGAAAGAATACTTCCCACGTATTCCCTGCTTGTCGTAGAAGGCGACTAAAAGGGGAGGGAGCGGGGGGCTGGAAATCCTCCCCTCTCACTTTTTTTTTTTAATTTTCCAAAAGAGGGAACAGAGAATGGTCCCAGGTGAGGATATTCCCTCAAGGGCCCAGTCCTCTGTTCTCAACGCTACCTCGTTAATGCGGGAAATGGCGAATAGTATGAAAGAAAAGAAAAAAAGAATATATATATATATATATATATATATATATATATATATATATATATATATATATATATATATATATTCTCCCTAAAAAGATGTTCTGGAAGGAGGTAAATAAAGTGCGTAAGACAAGGGAGCAAATGGGAACTTCAGTGAAGGGCGCAAATGGGGAGGTGATAACAAGTAGTGGTGATGTGAGAAAGAGATGGAGTAAGTATTTTGAAGGTTTGTTGAATGTGTTTGATGATAGAGTGGCAGATATAGGGTGTTTTGGTCGAGGTGGTGTGCAAAGTGAGAGGGTTAGGGAAAATGATTTGGTAAACAGAGAAGAGGTAGTAAAAGCTTTGCGGAAGATGAAAGCCGGCAAGGCAGCAGGTTTGGATGGTATTGCAGTGGAATTTATTAAAAAAGGGGGTGGCTGTATTATTGACTGGTTGGTAAGGTTATCTAATGTATGTATGGCTCATGGTGAGGTGCCTGAGGATTGGCGGAATGCGTGCACAGTGCCATTGTACAGAGGCAAAGGGGATAAGAGTGAGTGCTCAAATTACAGAGGTATAAGTTTGTTGAGTATTCCTGGTAAATTATATGGGAGGGTATTGATTGAGAGGGTGAAGGCATGTACAGAGCATCAGATTGGGGAAGAGCAGTGTGGTTTCAGAAGTGGTAGAGGATGTGTGGATCAGGTGTTTGCTTTGAAGAATGTATGTGAGAAATACTTAGAAAAGCAAATGGATTTGTATGTAGCATTTATGGATCTGGAGAAGGCATATGATAGAGTTGATAGAGATGCTCTGTGGAAGGTATTAAGAATATATGGTGTGGGAGGCAAGGTGTTAGATGCAGTGAAAAGTTTTTATCGAGGATGTAAGGCATGTGTACGTGTGGGAAGAGAGGAAAGTGATTGGTTCTCAGTGAATGTATGTTTGCGGCAGGGGTGTGTGATGTCTCCATGGTTGTTTAATTTGTTTATGGATGGGGTTGTTAGGGAGGTGAATGCAAGAGTTTTGGAAAGAGGGGCAAGTATGAAGTCTGTTAGGGATGAGAGAGCTTGGGAAGTGAGTCAGTTGTTGTTCGCTGATGATACAGCGCTGGTGGCTGATTCATGTGAGAAACTGCAGAAGCTGGTGACTGAGTTTGGTAAAGTGTGTGAAAGAAGAAAGTTAAGAGTAAATGTGAATAAGAGCAAGGTTATTAGGTACAGTAGGGTTGAGGGTCAAGTCAATTGGGAGGTAAGTTTGAATGGAGAAAAACTGGAGGAAGTAAAGTGTTTTAGATATCTGGGAGTGGATCTGGCAGCGGATGGAACCATGGAAGCGGAAGTGGATCATAGGGTGGGGAGGGGGCGAAAATTCTGGGAGCCTTGAAAAATGTGTGGAAGTCGAGAACATTATCTCGGAAAGCAAAAATGGGTATGTTTGAAGGAATAGTGGTTCCAACAATGTTGTATGGTTGCGAGGCGTGGGCTATGGATAGAGTTGTGCGCAGGAGGATGGATGTGCTGGAAATGAGATGTTTGAGGACAATGTGTGGTGTGAGGTGGTTTGATCGAGTGAGTAACATAAGGGTAAGAGAGAGTGTGGAAATAAAAAGAGCGTGGTTGAGAGAGCAGAAGAGGGTGTTTTGAAGTGGTTTGGGCACATGGAGAGGATGAGTGAGGAAAGATTGACCAAGAGGATATATGTGTCAGAGGTGAAGGGAACGAGGAGAAGTGGAGACCAAATTGGAGGTGGAAAGATGGAGTGAAAAAGATTTTGAGTGATTGGGGCCTGAACATGCAGGAGGATGAAACGCGTGCAAGGAATAGAGTGAATTGGAACGATGTGGTATACCGCGGTTGACATGCTGTCAATGGATTGAACCAGGTCATGTGAAACGTCTGGGGTAAACCATGGAAATTTCTGTGGGGCCTGTATGTGGAAAGGGAGCTGTGGTTTCGGTGCATTATTACATGACAGCTAGAGACTGAGTGTGAACGAATGCAGCCTTTGTTGTCTTTTCCTAGCGCTACCTTGCACACATGAGTGGGGAGGTGGTTCTTATTCCATGTGTGGCGAGGTGGCGATGGGAATAAATAAAGGCAGACAGTATGAATTATGTACATGTGTATATATGTATATGTCTGTGTGTGAATATATATGTGTACATTGAGATGTATAGGTATGTATATTTGCATGTGTGGACATGTATGTATATACATGTGTATGTGGGTGGATTGGGTGATTCTTTCGTCTGTTTCCTTGCGCTACCTCGCTAACGCGGGAGACAGCGACAAAGCAAAGTAAATAAATAAATAAATAGATAGTTATTTATTTATTATTTATTGTTTAGTATTCTTTTTCCCCTATCCCCAGTGATAATATATATATATATATATATATATATATATATATATATATATATATATATATATATATATATATATATATATATTTTCCCTAACCCTCTCACTTTGCACACCACCTCGACCAAAACACCCTATATCTGCCACTCTATCATCAAACACATTCAACAAACCTTCAAAATACTCACTCCATCTCCTTCTCACATCACCACTACTTGTTTTCACCTCCCCATTTGCGCCCTTCACTGAAGTTCCCATTTGCTCCCTTGTCTTACGCACTTTATTTACCTCCTTCCAGAACATCTTTTTATTCTCCCTAAAATTTGGTAAACAGAGAAGAGGTAGTGAAAGCTTTGCGGAAGATGAAAGCCGGCAAGGCAGCGGGTTTGGATGGTAATGCAGTGGAATTTATTAAAAAAGGGGGTGACTGTATTGTTGACTGGTTGGTAAGGTTATTTAATGTATGTATGACTCATGGTGAGGTGCCTGAGGACTGGCGGAATGCGTGCATAGTGCCATTGTACAAAGGCAAAGGGGATAAGAGTGAGTGCTCAAATTACAGAGGTATAAGTTTCTTGAGTATTCCTGGTAAATTATATGGGAGGGTATTGATTGAGAGGGTGAAGGCATGTACAGAGCATCAGATTGGGGAAGAGCAGTGTGGTTTCAGAAGTGGTAGAGAATGTGTGGATCAGGTGTTTGCTTTGAAGAATGTATGTGAGAAATACTTAGAATGGATTTGTATGTAGCATTTATGGATCTGGAGAAGGCATATGATAGAGTTGATAGAGATGCTGTGTGGAAGGTATTAAGAATATATGGTGTGGGAGGAAAGTTGTTAGAAGCAGTGAAAAGTTTTTATCGAGGATGTAAGGCATGTGTACGTGTAGGAAGAGAGGAAAGTGATTGGTTCTCAGTGAATGTATGTTTGCGGCAGGGGTGTGTGATGTCTCCATGGTTGTTTAATTTGTTTATGGATGGGGTTGTTAGGGAAGTAAATGCAAGAGTTTTGGAAAGAGGGGCAAGTATGAAGTCTGTTGGGGATGAGAGAGCTTGGGAAGTGAGTCAGTTGTTGTTCGCTGATGATACAGCACTGGTGGCTGATTCATGTGAGAAACTGCAGAAGCTGGTGACTGAGTTTGGTAAAGTGTGTGGAAGAAGAAAGTTAAGAGTAAATGTGAATAAGAGCAAGGTTATTAGGTACAGTAGGGTTGAGGGTCAAGTCAATTGGGAGGTGAGTTTGAATGGAGAAAAACTGGAGGAAGTGAAGTGTTTTAGATATCTGGGAGTGGATCTGGCAGCGGATGGAACCATGGAAGCGGAAGTGGATCATAGGGTGGGGGAGGGGGCGAAAATTCTGGGGGCCTTGAAGAATGTGTGGAAGTCGAGAACATTATCTCGGAAAGCAAAAATGGGTATGTTTGAAGGAATAGTGGTTCCAACAATGTTGTATGGTTGCGAGGCGTGGGCTGTGGATAGAGTTGTGCGCAGGAGGATGGATGTGCTGGAAATGAGATGTTTGAGGACAATGTGTGGTGTGAGGTGGTTTGATCGAGTGAGTAATGTAAGGGTAAGAGAGATGTGTGGAAATAAAAAGAGCGTGGTTGAGAGAGCAGAAGAGGGTGTTTTGAAGTGGTTTGGGCACATGGAGAGAATGAGTGAGGAAAGATTGACCAAGAGGATATATGTGTCGGAGGTGGAGTGAACGAGGAGAAGAGGGAGACCAAATTGGAGGTGGAAAGATGGAGTGAAAAAGATTTTGTGTGATCGGGGCCTGAACATGCAGGAGGGTGAAAGGAGGGCAAGGAATAGAGTGAATTGGAGCGATGTGGTATACCGGGGTTGACGTGCTGTCAGTGGATTGAATCAAGGCATGTGAAGCGTCTGGGGTAAACCATGGAAAGCTGTGTAGGTGTGTATATTTGCGTGTGTGGACGTATGTATATACATGTGTATGGGGGGGGGTTGGGCCATTTCTTTCGTCTGTTTCCTTGCGCTACCTCGCAAACGCGGGAGACAGCGACAAAGTATAATGAAATAAAAAATATCTTTCTTTTAAACTATTTGCCATTTCCCGCATTTGCAAGGTAGCGTTAAGAACAGAGGACTGGGCCTTTTTTGGAATATCCTCATCTGGCCCCCTCTGTTCCTTCTTTTGGAAAATTAAAAAAAAAAAAAATCTCGAGTGGAGGATTTCCAGCCCCCTCCTCCCTCCCCTTTTAGTCGCCTTCTACGACACGCAGGGAATACGTGGGAAGTATTCTTAATACCCTATCCCCAGGGATAATATATATATTTTTTTTTTTTGCTTTGTCGCTGTCTCCCGCGTTTGCGAGGTAGCGCAAGGAAACAGACGAAAGAAATGGCCCAACCCACCCCCATACACATGTATATACATACGTCCACACACGCAAATATACATACCTACACAGCTTTCCATGGTTTACCCCAGACGCATCACATGCCCTGATTCAATCCACTGACAGCACGTCAACCCCGGTATACCACATCGATCCAGTTCACTGTATTCCTTGCCCTCCTTTCACCATCCAAAAGGCATTTGGATGGTACTTACAAGGGAGGAGTACAAATGACTGGGAGATATATAAGAAAAAGCAGCAGGGAGTCAAGATGAAAGTGCAAGGGTTAAAAAAGAGGGCAAGTGACAGTTGGGGTGTGAGAGTATAATTAAACTTTAGTGAAAATAAAAATATGCTTTGGAAATGATGTGTGAATGATGTGTGAAAGACTAGAGAACAGATGGGGAACATCAGCAAAGGGGGCAATTGGGGAAGTGATAACAAGTAGTGATGGAGTAAGGAGGTAGAGTATTTTGGAGGATTGTTGATGTGTTTGATGATATAGTGCCAGATGTAGGGTTATTTGGTCAGGATGGTGTGTGAAGTGAGAGAGTTAGGGAGGGTGGTTTGGTGAAGAAAGAAGAGGTGATGAAAGCCTTGCAGAAGATGAAATGTAGCAAGGTAGTGGGATTGGATGGTATTGTTGTTGAATTTATGAAGAAAGGGAGGGAATGTGTTGTTGATTGGTGGAAAAGGATATTCATTGTATGTATGGATTATTGTGAAGTCCCTGTGAATTGATGGAATGCGTGTATAGTGCTATTGTACAAAGGCAAAGGGGATAAGGGTTAGTGTTCAAACTGCAGAGGCATAGGTTTGTTGAGTATTCCTGGAAATTGTATGGGAGGGTATTGATTGAGAGGATGAAGCATGTAAAGAACATCAGATTGTGGAGGAGCAGTGTGGTTTCAGAAGTTGTAGAGTATTTGTGATTCAGAAGTTTCCTTTGAAGAATGTATTTGAGAAATACTTAGAAAAACAGATGGCTTTGTCTGTGACATTCATAGATATGGAGAATGCTTATGATAGGGTTGATAGAGATGCTTTGTGGAAGGTTTTGAGATTATATGGTTTAGAAGGTAAGCTACCAGAAGCAGTGGGAAGTTTTATCAAGATTGTGTGGCATGTGTATGGGTAGGAAGAGAGGAGAGTGATTTCCAATGTAGGTAGGTCTGTGGCAAGGATGTGTGATGTCACCATAGTTGTTTGATTTGTTTATGGGTGGGGTGGTGAAGGAGATAGGTGCAAGAGTTTTGGAGAGAGGGGTGAGTATTCAGACTGTTGGGGGTGAGAGGGCCTGGGAAGTGTCAGTTGTTGTTTGCTGATGATACAGCACTAGTAGCTGATTCAAGTGAGAAACTGCTGAAGTTGGTGGCTGAGTTAGGAAAAGTGTGCGAAAGGAGAAAGTTGAGAGGAAATGTGAATAAAAGGAAGGTTGATAGGCTCAGCAGGGTTAAGAGACAGGTTAGTTGAGATGTAAGTTTGAATGGAGAAAAACTGGAGGAAGTGAAATGTTTGAGATATCTGGTAGTGGACTTTGCCGCAAATAGAACCATGGAAGCGTAAGAGTTGTAGGTTGGAGGAGGAGGTAAAGGTTCTGGGAGTGATGAATAATGTGTGAAAAGAGAGAACATTATCTTGGAGAGCAAAAATGGGTATGTTTTAAGGAATAGCAGTCCTAACAATATTGTATAGGTTGCAAGACATGGGCAGAGGAGGTTGGATGTGTTGGAAATCAAATGTGAGATGGTTTTAATCGAGTAAGTAATGAAAGGGTAAGAGATGTGGAGTAATGGAAAGATTGTGGCTGAGAGAACAGAAGAGGGTGTGTTGGAATGGTTCAGACATGTGGAGAGAATGAGTGAGGAAAGGTTGGCAAAGAGGCTATATGTGTCGGAAGTGGAGGGAAGAAAGAGAGGTGGGAGACCAAATTGGAGATGGAGGGATGGAGTGAAAAAGATTTTGAGCAATCAGAACCTGAACATGCAGGAGGGTGAAAGGCACCATGGAATAGAGTGAAATGAAATATTGTGGTATATTGGGGTCAATGTGCCAATATTGGTAAACCATTGAAAGGTCGTTTAGGCCTGAATGTGGATAGGAAGCTGTTGATGTGGGCAGATGTAGTATTTCTTTGTGTTTCCTGGTGCTATTTCATGGACACCGGGATTGCCGATGCTGTTTCCTGTAGGGTGGACTACTTCTGACAGTGGATAAAGGCAAGCACTTATGAATATGTACATGTTTTTATATGTACATATTATATTATTTTTTATTATACATAATTGCCATCCCCTGTGTTAGCAAGGTAGTACAAGAAAACATGTACTACATACACGGGCATATACATATACACACTTGTACATATTCATACTTGCTGCCTTCATCCAATCCCGTCGCCACCATACCACACATGAAATAGCATACTGCCCCCCCCCCCCCTCCCTTCCAGTGAGGTAGCACCAGGAAATGACATTAGAGGCCCCACTCAGTCTCTAGCTGTCATGTGTAATGCACCGAAACCACAGCTCCCTTTCCACATCTAGGCCCCACAGACCTTTCCATGGTGTACCCCAGACACTTCACACACCCTGGTTCAATCCAATGACAGCACATCGACCCTGGTATACCACATCATTCCAATTCATTCTATTCCTTGCATGTCTTTCACTCTTCTGTATGTTCAGACCCCGATCGCTCAAAATCTTTTTCACTCCATCCTTCAACCTCCAATTTGGTCTCCCACTTCTTCTTCCCTCTACCTCTGACACATATGTCCTCTTTATCAATCTTTTCTCACTCATTCACTCCATGTGACCAAACCATTTCAACACCCCCTCTTCTGCTCTCTCAACCATACTCTGTGCATTACTACGCATCTCTCTTACTCTTTCATTACTTACTCGATCAAACCCCTCACACCACATATTGTCCTCAAACACTTCATTTCCAACACATCCACCTTCCTCTGCACAACCCTGTCTATAGCCCATGCCTTGCACCCCTATAACATTGTCAGAACCACTATTCTTTCAAACATACCCATTTTTACTCTTTGAGATAACATTCACATCTTCCACACATTCTTCCATGCTCTCAGAACCTTCGCCCCCCCTCCCCCACCCTGTGGCTCACTTCTGCTTCCATGGTACCGTTTGCTGCTAAGTCCACTCCCAGATATCTAAAATACTTCACTTGCTCCAGTTTTTCTCCATTCAAACTTACCTCCCAATATAGTGTCCCTCAACCCTACTGAACTTAATAAACTTGCTCTTATTCACATTTACTCTTAAATTTCTTTCTTTCACACACTTTCCTAAACTCAGTTACCAACTTCTGCACTGTCTTACCTGAATCAGCCACCATCACTGTATCATCAGCGAACAACAACTCACTCACTTCCCAAGCCCTCTCATCCACAACAGACTGCATACTTGCCCCTCCCTCCAAAATTCTTGCATTCACCTCCCTAACCACCCCATCCATAAACAAATCAAACAACTATGGAGACATCATTCACCGCTGCTGCAAAATGACATTCACTGGGAACCAATCACTTTCTTTTCTTCCTTCTTGTACACTTGCCTTGGTAAAAACTTCACTGCTTCTAGCAACTTACCTCCCAAACCTTATACTCTTAATACCTTCCACAAAGCATCTGTATGAACCTTATCATATGCATATGCCTTCTCCAGATCCATAAATGCTACATACATATCCATCTGTTTTTCTAAGTATTTCTCACATACATTTTTCAAAGCAAACACCTGATCCACACATCCTTTGCCACTTCTGAAACCACACTGCTCTTCCCCAATCTGATGCTCTGTACATGCCTTCACCCTCTCAATCAATGCCGTCCCATATAATTTACCAGGAATACTCAACAATTTTATACCTCTGTAATTTGAACACTCACCTTTATCCTCTTTGCCTTTGTACAATGCCACTATGCATGCATTCTGCCAATCCTCAGGCACTTCACCATGAAACATACATACATTGAATATCCTTACCTACCAGTCAACAACACAGTCACCCCCTTTATTCATAAGAAAGATATCCCCCCCCAGGCGTGTGCGAGGTAGCATTAGGAAAAGACAGCAAAGGCCACATTCATTCACACCTACTCTTTAGCTGTCATGTGTAATGCACCGAAACCACAGCTCCCTTTCCACATCCAGGGTCCTCAAAACTTTCCATGGTTTACCCCACACCCTTCACATGCCCTGGTTCAATCCAATGACAGCACGTCGACCCTGTTATACCACATCCTTCCAATTCACTCTAATTCCTTGCATGGTCATGGATGAAAATGTACAAAGAGGGTGCATGTGTTAGAAATGAAATGTTTTAGAACAATATGATGTGTTGAGAGGGTTGATCAAGTAAGCATTAATAGAATAAGAGAATGGTGTAGTAATAATAAGAAGGGCATGGTTGAGAGAGCTGAAGAGGATGTGCTGATATGGTTTGTTCATATGGATATAATGAGCAAGGAGAGGTTGACAAAGAAGCTACATACATGTTTTAGAAGTGGAGAGGGCAAGGAGAAGGGAGAGACCTGAGTAGAGGTGGACAGATGAAGTGAAAAAGCTTTCCAGTGCTTGGAGCCTGAACATGCAGGTTGATGAAAGATGTTCATTGGATAGAGTGAATTGGAGCAGTGTGGTACACAAGGGGCAACATGCTGTCATTGGACTTAACCAAGGCATATGAACCAACCAGTTGAAACAGCAGAAAGGATTTTTTGGCCTGTCTGTGGGTGTGTGTGTGGGGAGGGTGGGGGTGCTGTAATTTTTGGTGGATTATATATAACAGCCAAAGAATGAATGTGAGCAACTGAGGCCTATTCTGTTCTTGATGCTGTCTCACTGACGGGAGAAATGGTGAATGAATTTGAAAAAAAATCTTTTGAATTTTTCAATTTGTATTATCATTGGGTTAAACAATTTGGGTACTCATTGGCACGTTATGGTATTATTCCCATACATTATGATTTGTAAATTTCAATGATATGTGGTGGCAAGTCCCACAGTAATTTTCATAACATTTTCAAAACTCTAACCTACAGTTCAGCTTTTCTTTCCCCTTTTACTTTCATTGCATCTCCCTTGCTTGATATGCCTGTTATGCAAAAATCTCCAAAGACATGATCATATGTTAAGTAATATCAAAGAAAGAAAAGAATGAAAGTGATTATGTACATGATAAGGGTGGTGATTGTGTAATGATATGGTGCTTTGTGTGTAGAGTAGCTCACATAGACTGGTATCTTATATCATTTTATTGTGGGTCAGCTCTGTGTAAAAGATTTAGGCTTTTGGATTTTATTCAGATATGAGGATGACTCAAAATCTGCAACAAGTTCCCTAGACTTATATCCAAGTTCGACTCCTTTCAGTGAGAAGTTGATTTTCTCAGCCTCCCCAGTGCATAAAAAACAATTTTTTTTTCAACATGAAAAGGTGCACAAAAATATGAAAACTGATATTTTTGTATGAACTAAGACTTAAGCATAACTAGTTTAAGAAAAATACATCTTTGAATGGATTAGCTAATCCTTAATATGCATGAAATCACAACTTTTTTATATATGTGATTAGATGCACATTCAGAAAATAACCATTATTAATCAAGAAGTAAGCATCCCTAGTTTAAAGAAAAACATGTGATGTACTAAATTGGTCATTCCTTAGTATTGGCAGCATGATCATGATGATGGGCACTGCAGTTGGCAAGGGAAGGGGTGCTACAGACCTGGAAAGCCCCAAGAGATGTTGTGCATACACCTATTGTGGTCTCTAGATGGTTACCAAGGTCTCCACTCCAATGAATCATCCTTGGTTGCCATCTATGGCCAGCCAACAGAGTTTACAGTGCACACAAAATTAAACTTGTCATGGGAGACATGTTGCCTTGATTAAGACTTCATCAGCAGCACTACTACTTCGCTTGCCTTGACTAAGAATAGTATCACTGAAGAGTTAAGTAACTTAGGTTTGGGAGGATTTCATCATGTTGTTCAAAGACTTCTCCAATGTTCCTCGGTTGAAAGTTGCTTGTATTTTTACTTTTGATAAATATGATTAGCAAACTCTTTTTAGAACTAAGTTCATACTGTATGTGGCCACTGTTAGTTTTTACATGTATGTGGCCACTGTCAGTTTTTACATGTATGTGGCCATCTGTCAGTTTTTACATGAACTGCTCTGTAAGATAAACCAGAAGTAATGAAAGCTTCATATGAACTTAAAAGTGCTTTGAATACATAACGATAAGGCAGAAATGATGGTAGATTATTTGAAAATTTGAATGTGCCTTAAATATGTCCCACAGATTGAAATAAACAAAGATTAGAATTCACTTTGAGAATTTGTGCTTATGTGCAAAATCAGAAATATACAGAAGAGGCACCTCCTGCATATAGACAAACTTGGAGTGCATGGATCCTTCACATATATATAGTATCTTGACATATTTAGTCCAGTCATTTTGTTCATCCTTCACAAAATGAGGTTTTTATAAAAGGCCATATATCTTGTTGAAGATAGTTTATGACAGAAGATTTAATGAAAAAAGTGAAATGAAAACAAAAAAGCCTGAGGCTGGGTACAGAGTGGGGAATGGGCTTGTTTGTTTTAACCCTCTTGTATGTGATACTTTATTTAAGGACTAACTTAGTCAGTGATTCCCCATCACAAAAAGAAAATTTTTTGAAAGGGAAATGTACTTAGTTTCATAAAAATAAAATATGACAAAAGTCATACATGAATAAAAAGTTCCAAATGAAAACAAACCTGAGGTCTGGTACTGATATTTGTAAAGAATATAATTGGGTTGTTGTCTTTGTTTTTTGTTTGCATCCAGATTTAGGCTTATGTGTTTAGTCTTTTTTGTTTAAATGAGATGATAGTATGCAGTGGTTCATATAACCATTCATTTAATAAAGAAAATTACATTAAAAGGTGTGAGTCTGCATCTGAGAGATGGATAATTTACATGGTTTTACCATGTCAGATTACTATTAGCATTTGTGTTTTATTTTTTGATGTGATTCTACATCTGTAAGATGGATAATTTACATGGTCTTTACCATGTCAGATTACTATTGGCATTTGTGATTTGTTTTTTGTACAGGAAGCAACTGTGAGGTTAACATTGATGACTGCACCCCAGATCCTTGCCAGAATGGAGGTACATGTGAGGATGGAATAGATACATACACCTGTCATTGCCCTGCAGGTTTTGAAGGAGACTACTGTGAAGATAACCGTAATGAGTGTGCATTAAATGTGTGTGTCCATGCTCAAAATTGCCGTGATTTGGTAAGCAAGTTATTGATTTGTGATTACTTTAAAGAGATGTATTTTTAACATAATAATAGAGCATAATGAGTTGAGGCCTTTTCGAGAAATAGATGGTGGATGTGTTTCCTTTATGTCAATGATTTTCAATTGAGAAAGAGTATTTCATATGCAAATCTTTTGTTTTTGTTACATGTGCATGATTAGTGTATCATTTGGATCTTAAGTGTTTTTTGAGAAATTCTCCAAAGCACTTGGCTTTATATTTGTAAATTCTAATTCTTATTAACATAGATATTTTTTCATTAAATGATGAACATTTCTTAATTTCTCCAATTATTTTCATTGCTGCAAATTATAAATGGCACAGAACTATGATGTGGTAAGTTGATTTAATACTTCTGTCTTACTGTTATTATGGATAAGTCTCATAGAATCTTTTATCAGCTGATCATGTTATGCTCTTTGTTGATATCCATAAGGATTTTTGTTAATACTATTACACATTTGCCACAATTAGAGTGATGTTACATTTGTGGAATGTTTCTCATACATTCCATCTGCCAGTTGTCTCATATCAGTGTGTTTAGTGCCTAGAAGTATTTGCCACTTGATCTTCAAAGAAAATGATGAAAATTGATGTTAGTGAAAGCCAGTATTGGTAAATGTAAGAGTGTAAGGTACTGAAAGAGAATATTAGAAAGCTGATGGATGACTTCCTGCATAGGAAAAACTACCTATGTGAGAGACGATATAGTTTCATGTAAATGAATTTATGTAACAAACCTGTTAGATACTGTATATTTAAGAGGAAAGAGGAGGCTTAGAGAGTTGTCTGTATCTGGACTTCTAGGAAGCATTTGACACTATGCCACACAGGAGGCCAGTCAAGAACTTAGGTCTCCAGGCAGGAACAAGGGATAGACCCTTTTGATGGACAGATTATCTTAGTTGGAGGGAACAGACTATGCATATCAGAGAAGCCTTCTCAAAATGGGTTGAGGTCACCAGTGGCATGCCACAGGGTTCAGTTATGAGACTAGTGCTGTTTTCCATCAATGTGAATGACTTGCCAGAAGGATTAGACTCCTACATGAAAATGTTTGTGGGTGATTCCAAGGTCATTAGGGAGGTGAAAAGCAAGGAGGATTGCATCAGCTTACAATGGGACATACATAGTCTCCAAATTTGATGTTATACATGATTCATGAAATTCAAGCTATGTAAATTTATGAGGATGGGACACAGTGAAAGAAAGCCTTCAAATGAATGATATTTAGGAGGAAATGAGCTTCAGGAATCTGTATGATCTGTATGTGAGAGAGAATAGGGAGTCAACATCAGTCCTAACCTGTCACCAAAGTCCCACTTTAGGAAAGTAGTGGAGAAAAGTTGTCTGCCTAAAGTTATTAGATTTGTGTTCAAATACATGGATGAAGACATTCAACACGCCTTTTGCATCATACATTACAATGCTAGAATATGATTCACAGGTTTAGATTCCACACTTAAAGGTGCACAAAGAACTAATAGAGAAGGTCCAGAGGATGGTACCAGAGTTAAGAGAGCTGAATTACATTGAAAGGCTAGAGATCTTTAATTTGTCAATCAGGGAAGAGAGATGAGTGAGGGTTGACCTGATTACAACCATTAAGTTTTTAAATCAGCTTGATCCTGTAAACAGTGATCAAAGATAGAACAACCAGGGCCATACTATGAAATCAACCAAGAAATTTGTGAAAAAAGATGTAAAGAAGTACTTTTTTAGTATAACAGTTTTAGATGAATTGAATGAAATAGATTATGAGATTATGAATACAGACTTTATACAGAAGTTTAAAGACTTGTATGGTGGTAGAGAAAGTTCAAGGGATGGGGCCCCCATGAGTCTAACACTTCCTTTCTGTAGAGTTCAGTTAGGTAATTTCTTGGGGAAACAGTAGGAATGGAAGAAAAGATTGATTGGTGAAATGAAATATGTTTTTTCCATACTTTTTCACTATTTCCCACATGAGAGAAAAAAAAGGGCCTCAGTCCCTCCCATCCATTTTCTAGCTGTCATTTGTAATGACCAAAACCACAGCCCCCATCCATTTCCAGGCACCAGACTTTGCCATAGTTTTTCCCAGCTGCTTCATATTCCCTGGTTCAGTCCATTGACATTTCACTCCCTGTATATCACAAGTAAGGGGATGAGGTGAGGTGATCAAGAGAAATGTCATTAGTCATCATTTAAGTCTTGTGATGAGTGCAGTGCGCTGTCCTTACCACCATGGTTGAATCTCATTATAGGTACTCATTGGTAGATTGGTACCCTTTTCCTGGTCCCCTCCACTTTTGACACTCACACCCCCTTTGTCAGCCCCTTCCCACTCATTCTTTTTTTAAGTCCAAACCATTTCAGCACACTCCTTTCAACTATCTCGACCATACTCTGTTTACTGCCACTCCTTTCGCTAACACTTATTTTTTACTTGATCAACCCTCTTCACATCATATGTTGTCCTCAAACATTTCATTTCCTATACATTCAGCCTTATACATTCTTATCTATAGCCCATGCCTCATGTCTGTACAACATTGCTGGGACTGCTGTACCTTCAGTCTTATCCATATTCAACTACTCAGATAGTAACCTATCTTTCCAGACATTCCTCAGTGCTCTGAGGACCCCCACTCCTTCACCCACCCTATGACTCCTCAGCTACCTTGGCTCCATTTCCTACCATGTTCACCTCCATGCATCTAAAACTCCCCACTTCCTTCAAGTTTTCTCTGTTTAGACTTTCTCCTCAACTAATGTGTCCCTTTGCACTCTTAAGCCTATCCTAAGCCTAAGCACCTTTTTTATTTGCATTTGCTCTCAACTTTCTCCTTTTGCACACTCTCCCAGACTCAAATACCAACTTTTGTAGTTTCTTACTCGAATCTGCTACCACTGCCGAGTCATCAGCAAACAACAAATGACACTTTCAAGGCCCCCTCACCCCCTACAGAATGCATGCTTACCCTTCTCTCCAAGACCCTTACATTTACCTCCTTTGCCACCCCATCCAAAAACAGATTAAACATCCATGGTGACATCACACATCCCCTACTGCAGTGGTGTCAGACCAACAAAAGAGAATGCTTTCAGATGAATGGCCAGTAAAGACAGGAAATTACTGATAATGAAGGTTTGAAATGTAGACTAAGGCAACCTAGTTCTGATTGGATGCTGAAGCACTAATTGTTATGGAGCTGCATATGGAGTTACATAAATGTACATGAAATAGTGGTTAAGAAGTGTACTTGGATGTATAATGTAATGAAGATGTGGATGCACACCTGTATGTAACCATGGATGTGGACACTGAGGGTATTAGAATAATTCTTCCCGTACTTTGTAGATTTTTTTCATACTTTTTTGCTGTGTAGATTTTTTCACACTTAATTGCTGTGTAGATTTTTTCACACATGTTTGCTGTGTCCAGCATTAGTAAGATAGTGCCTGGAACAGAGCTTCATTTGCTGACATCCCTTCTTTACCTGTTATATATGATGTACCAAATCTGAAGACCCTTATCCACAGTATATTCCCCAGACCTTTCAATGGTTTTCCCTCAATGCTTCATAACCCTATTTCAGCCTATGGACAGTATGTCACATGTTATGAACTAAAAATTGGTAAGGGAAGGTAAAACTTTTTTCATAAACATGTGTCTATGGGCAACTGAAGGTACTGTAATTGATTTGATGTACAAACTGAAGTGGAAAAAAAGATATTATAGTTTGAATATCCTTATGCTTTTGTATTTTCATAACCACAGTGAAATAATTATATATTTTATCTTTACATAGCTGTGTTATCATGGTTTCC
The DNA here is from genome assembly GCF_036320965.1 of Panulirus ornatus. Classification (NCBI taxonomy): domain Eukaryota; kingdom Metazoa; phylum Arthropoda; class Malacostraca; order Decapoda; family Palinuridae; genus Panulirus; species Panulirus ornatus. Next base: position 32,153,565 of record NC_092279.1, read on the forward strand.
TTAAGATCTTTTTCACCTAAGTCATTCCAAGTTTGTTAGCAAAGACTGCACATAAATGGCCTTGATTTGTATGATGCACTGGAATTTTGTTCAAGGTTGAACATGTATAAGGAAAATATCCTTCCTCTTAGAGGGAAAATCTTTCATACGTAGCTCTTAAGAAGCTGAAGCTTTTTTGTGATATATTACGTTCATGAGTAAGAAATGCAAGAAGGTACAGGGATGAGACAATAGATGAAGTTAGATGACAACACAAAGAGCATGTTTATAAGAGATGAGTATATATAGAGATGCTCCTCGACTTACTATGGGGATTACATTCTGAGAAACCCATCGTAGGTTGAAGATGATTTAAGTCAAAGATATATTCAGTACTGCACATCTAACCTGCCGAACATCATAGCTTAGCCTAGCTTCCCTTACAATAGCCTAAAGTTGGACAAAATCTTCTAACACAAAGCCTATTTTATAATAGTGTTGAATGTCTCACCATTGTAAAATTGAAAAATTTTAAGTCAAACCATCATAAGTTGGAGTTTTTCTGTACAAGAATGCAAAATAAATCCTAACAAAGAAGTTTGCATGAAGATCTGTGCTCTCTAGCCTGCTTTATGATATGACTTTCCATATCACATTTATGTTGATAGGAAGATGGTTCATCAGTCAGTCACTCGTAGTTAATACGAATGAAAATGCATTAGGTGAAATGTGAAAGACATTCGAAGAGTCATATGAAAAGAAAATAGAACTCAGCTTGTTACTATACTCTGACTAGCTTATTGTTATTATTATTATTATGTTTATTTATTTATTTATTTATTCCTCACGTGTCGTAGAAGGCGACTAGAGGGGACGGGAGCGGGGGGCCAGAAATCCTCCCCTCCTTTTTTTTTTTAACTTTCTAAAATGGGAAACAGAAGAAGGAGTCACGCGGGGAGTGCTCATCCTCCTCGAAGGCTCAGACTGGGGTGTCTAAATGTGGGTGGATGTAACCAAGATGAGAAAAAAGGAGAGATAGGTAGTATGTTTGAGGAAAGGAACCTGGATGTTTTGGCTGTGAGTGAAACGAAGCTCAAGGGTAAAGGGGAAGAGTGGTTTGGGAATGTCTTGGGAGTAAAGTCAGGGGTTAGTGAGAGGACAAGAGCAAGGGAAGGAGTAGCAGTACTCCTGAAACAGGAGTTGTGGGAGTATGTGATAGAGTGTAAGAAAGTAAATTCTCGATTAATATGGGTAAAACTGAAAGTTGATGGAGTGAGATGGGTGATTATTGGTGCATATGCACCTGGGCATGAGAAGAAAGATCATGAGAGGCAAGTGTTTTGGGAGCAGCTGAATGAGTGTGTTAGTGGTTTTGATGTACAAGACCGGGTTATAGTGATGGGTGATTTGAATGCAAAGGTGAGTAATGTGGCAGTTGAAGGAATAATTGGTATACATGGGGTGTTCAGTGTTGTAAATGGAAATGGTGAAGAGCTTGTAGATTTATGTGCTGAAAAAGGACTGGTGATTGGGAATACCTGGTTTAAAAAGCGAGATATACATAAGTATACGTATGTAAGTAGGAGAGATGGCCAGAGAGCGTTATTGGATTACGTGTTAATTGACAGGCACGTGAAAGAGAGACTTTTGGATGTTAATGTGCTGAGAGGTGCAACTAGAGGGATGTCTGATCATTATCTTGTGGAGGCTAAGGTGAAGATTTGTATGGGTTTTCAGAAAAGAAGAGTGAATGTTGGGGTGAAGAGGGTGGTGAGAGTAAGTGAGCTTGGGAAGGAGACTTGTGTGAGGAAGTACCAGGAGAGACTGAGTACAGATGGAAAAAGGTGAGAACAATGGAAGTAAGGGGAGTGGGGGAGGAATGGGATGTATTTAGGGAATCAGTGATGGATTGCACAAAAGATGCTTGTGGCATGAGAAGAGTGGGAGGTGGGTTGATTAGAAAGGGTAGTAAGTGGTGGGATGAAGAAGTAAGATTATTAGTGAAAGAGAAGAGAGAGGCATTTGGATGATTTTTGCAGGGAAAAAATGAAATTGAGTGGGAGATGTATAAAAGAAAGAGACAGGAGGTCAAGAGAAAGGTGCAAGAGGTGAAAAGAGGGCAAATGAGAGTTGGGGTGAGAGAGTATCATTAAATTTTAGGGAGAATAAAAAGATGTTCTGGAAGGAGGTAAATAAAGTGCGTAAGACAAGGGAGCAAATGGGAACTTCAGTGAAGGGCGCAAATGGGGAGGTGATAACAAGTAGGGGTGATGTGAGAAGGAGATGGAGTGAGTATTTTGAAGGTTTGTTGAATGTGTTTGATGATAGAGTGGCAGATATAGGGTGTTTCGGTCGAGGTGGTGTGCAAAGTGAGAGGGTTAGGGAAAATGATTTGGTAAACAGAGAAGAGGTAGTAAAAGCTTTGCTGAAGATGAAAGCCGGCAAGGCAGCAGGTTTGGATGGTATTGCAGTGGAATTTATTAAAAAAGGGGGTGACTGTATTATTGACTGGTTGGTAAGGTTATTTAATGTATGTATGACTCATGGTGAGGTGCCTGAGGATTGGCGGAATGCGTGCATAGTGCCATTGTACAAAGGCAAAGGGGATAAGAGTGAGTGCTCAAATTACAGAGGTATAAGTTTGTTGAGTATTCCTGGTAAATTATATGGGAGGGTATTGAATGAGAGGGTGAAGGCATGTACAGAGCATCAGATTGGGGAAGAGCAGTGTGGTTTCAGAAGTGGTAGAGGATGTGTGGATCAGGTGTTTGCTTTGAAGAATGTATGTGAAAAATACTTAGAAAAGCAAATGGATTTGTATGTAGCATTTATGGATCTGGAGAAGGCATATGATAGAGTTGATAGAGATGCTCTGTGGAAGGTATTAAGAATATATGGTGTGGGAGGCAAGTTGTTAGAAGCAGTGAAAAGTTTTTATCGAGGATGTAAGGCATGTGTACGTGTAGGAAGAGAGGAAAGTGATTGGTTCTCAGTGAATGTAGGTTTGTGGTAGGGGTGTGTGATGTCTCCATGGTTGTTTAATTTGTTTATGGATAGGGTTGTTAGGGAGTTGAATGCAAGAGTTTTGGAAAGGGGGCAAGTATGAAGTCTGTTGTGGATGAGAGAGCTTGGGAAGTGAGTCAGTTGTTGTTCGCTGATGATACAGTGCTGGTGGCTGATTCATGTGAGAAACTGCAGAAGCTGGTGACTGAGTTTGGTAAAGTGTGTGAAAGAAGAAAGTTAAGAGTAAATGTGAATAAGAGCAAGGTAATTAGGTACAGTAGGGTTGAGGGTCAAGTCAATTGGGAGGTAAGTTTGAATGGAGAAAAACTGGAGGAAGTAAAGTGTTTTAGATATCTGGGAGTGGATCTGGCAGCGGATGGAACCATGGAAGCGGAAGTGGATCATAGGGTGGGGGAGGGGGCGAAAATCCTGGGAGCCTTGAAGAATGTGTGGAAGTCGAGAACATTATCTCGGAAAGCAAAAATGGGTATGTTTGAAGGAATAGTGGTTCCAACAATGTTGTATGGTTGCGAGGCGTGGGCTATGGATAGAGTTGTGCGCAGGAGGATGGATGTGCTGGAAATGAGATGTTTGAGGACAGTGTGTGGTGTGAGGTGGTTTGATCGAGTAAGTAACGTAAGGGTAAGAGAGATGTGTGGAAATAAAAAGAGCATGGTTGAGAGAGCAGAAGAGGGTGTTTTGAAATGGTTTGGGCACATGGAGAGAATGAGTGAGGAAAGATTGACCAAGAGGATATATGTGTCAGAGGTGGAGGGAACGAGGAGAAGTGGGAGACCAAATTGGAGGTGGAAAGATGGAGTGAAAAAGATTTTGTGTGATCGGGGCCTGAACATGCAGGAGGGTGAAAGGAGGGCAAGGAATAGAGTGAATTGGATCGATGTGGTATACCGGGGTTGACATGCTGTCAGTGGATTGAATCAGGGCATGTGAAGCGTCTGGGGTAAAGCATGGAAAGCTGTGTAGGTATGTATATTTGCGTGTGTGGACGTATGTATATATATATGTATAGGGGTGGGTTGAGCCATTTCTTTCGTCTGTTTCCTTGCGCTACCTCGCTAACGCGGGAAACAGTGGCAAAAGAAAAAAAAAAAAGATATTTATACTTAATCGCCATCTCCTGCATCAGCGAGGTAGCGCAAAGAAACAAACAAAGAATGGCCCAACCCACCCACATACACATGTATATCCATAAACACCCACACGTGTACATATACATACATATACATTTCAACATAATAAAAAGATGTTCTGGAAGGAGGTAAATAAAGTGTGTAAGACAAGGGAGCAAATGGGAACTTCAGTGAAGGGGGCTAATGGGGAGGTGATAACAAGTAGTGGTGATGTGAGAAGGAGATGGAGTGAGTATTTTGAAGGTTTGTTGAATGAGTTTGATGATACAGTGGCAGATATAGGGTGTTTTGGTCGAGGTGGTGTGCAAAGTGAGAGGGTTAGGGAAAATGATTTGGTAAACAGAGAAGAGGTAGTAAAAGCTTTGCGGAAGATGAAAGCCGGTAAGGCAGCAGGTTTGGATGGTATTGCAGTGGAATTTATTAAAAAAGGGGTGACTGTATTGTTGACTGGTTGGTAAGGTTATTTAATGTATGTATGACTCATGGTGAGGTGCCTGAGGATTGGCGGAATGCTTGCATAGTGCCATTGTCCAAAGGCAAAGGGGATAAGAGTGAGTGCTCAAATTGCAGAGGTATAAGTTTGTTGAGTATTCCTGGTAAATTATATGGGAGGGTATTGATTGAGAGGGTGAAGGCATGTACAGAGCATCAGATTGGGGAAGAGCAATGTGGTTCCAGAAGTGGTAGAGGATGTGTGGATCAGGTGTTTGCTTTGAAGAATGTATGTGAGAAATGCTTAGAAAAGCAAATGGATTTGTATGTAGCATTTATGGATCTGGAGAAGGCATATGATAGAGTTGATAGAGATGCTCTGTGGAAGGTACTAAGAATATATGGTGTGGGAGGCAAGTTGTTAGAAGCAGTGAAAAGTTTTTATCAAGGATGTAAGGCATGTGTACATGTAGGAAGAGAGGAAAGTGATTGGTTCTCAGTGAATGTAGGTTTGCGGCAGGGGTGTGTGATGTCTCCATGGTTGTTTAATTTGTTTATGGATGGGGTTGTTAGGGAGGTGAATGCAAGAGTTTTGAAAAGAGGGGCAAGTATGCAGTCTGTTGGGGATGAGAGAGCTTGGGAAGTGAGTCAGTTGTTGTTCGCTGATGATACAGCGCTGGTGGCTGATTCATGTGAGGAACTGCAGAAGCTGGTGACTGAGTTTGGTAAAGTGTGTGAAAGAAGAAAGTTAAGAGTAAATGTGAATAAGAGCAAGGTTATTAGGTACAGTAGGGTTGAGGGTCAAATCAACTGGGAGGTAAGTTTGAATGGAGAAAAACTGGAGGAAGTAAAGTGTTTTAGATATCTGGGAGTGGATCTGGCAGCGGATGGAAGCATGGAAGAGGAAGTAAATCATAGGGTGGGGGAGGGGGCGAAAATCCTGGGAGCCTTGAAGAATCTGTGGAAGTCAAAAACATTATCTCGGAAAGCAAAAATGGGTATGTTTGAAGGAATAGTGGTTCCAACAATGTTGTATGGTTGCGAGGCATAGGCTGTGGATAGAGTTGTGCGGAGGAGGGTGGATGTGCTGGAAATGAGATGTTTGAGGACAATGTGTGGTGTGAGGTGGTTTGATCGAGTAAGTAATGTAAGGGTAATAAAAAGAGTGTGGTTGAGAGAGCAGAAGAGGGTGTTTTGAAATGGTTTGGGCACATGGAGAGAATGAGTGAGGAAAGATTGACCAAGAGGATATATGTGTCAGAGGTGGAGGGAACGAGGAGAAGTGGACGACCAAATTTTAGGTGGAAAGATGGAGTGAAAAAGATTTTGAGTGATCGGGGCCTGAACATGCAGGAGGTTGAAAGGCGGGCAAGGAATATCGTGAATTGGATCGATATGGTATACTGGGGTCGATGTGCTGTCAATGGATTGAATCAGGGCAGGGCATGTGAAGCGTCTGGGGTAAACCATGGAAAGTTGTATGGGGCCCTATGTGGAAAGGGAGCTGTTGTTTTGGGCATTATTGCATGACAGCTGGAGAATGAGTGTGAGCGAATGGGGCCTTTGTTGTCTTTTCCTGGCGCTGCCTCGCGCACATGAAGGGGGAGGGGGTTGTTATTCCGTGTGTGGCAGGGTGGCGATGGGAGTGAGTAGGGGCAGACAGTGTGAATTGTGTGCATGTGTGTATATGTGCGTGTCTGTGTGTGTATATATGTGTGTACGTTGGGATGTGTGGGTGTGTATGTTTGCATGTATGGACTTGTGTGTGTGTGTGTGCATGTGTGTAGTGGTGGATCGGGCCATTTCTTTCGTCTGTTTCCTTGCACTACCTCACAGGCGCGGGAGACAGCGACAAAGCAAAATAAAAATAAATAAACATTTCAACATATGCATACATATACACACACAGACATATACATATATACGTACACATGTACATAATCATACTTGATTCCTTCATCCATTCCCATCGCCATCCTGCCACACATGAAATTGCATCCCCTCCAGTAAGGTAGCACTAGGAAAAGACAAAACAGGCACCATTAGTTCACACTCAGTCTCTAGCTGTCATGTATAATGTACCGAAACCACAGCTCCCTTTCCACATCCAGGCCCCACAGACCTTTTCATGGTTTACCCCAGATGCTTTACATGTCCTGGTTCAATCCATTGACAGCATGTCAAGCCTGATATACCACATCGTTCCAATTAACTCTTTCCTTGTATGCCTTTCACCCTCCTGTATCTTCAGGCCCCAATTGCTCAAAATCTTGTTCACTCCATCCTTCAACCTACAATTTGGTCTCCCACTTCTTCTTGTTCCCTCTACCTCTGACACGTATATCCTCTTTGTCAATCTTTCCTCACTCATTCTCTTCATGTGACCAAGCCATTTCAATGCACCCTCTTCTGCTCTCTCAACCACACTCTTTTTATTACAACTCATCTCTCTTAACCTTTCATTACTTACTTGATCAAACCACCTCACACCACATATTGTCCTCAGACATTTCATTTCCAACACATCCACCCTCCTCTTCACAACCCTAACTATAGCCCATGCCTCACAACCATATAACATTGTTGAAACCACTATTCCTTCAAACATATCCATTTTTGCTCTCTGAGATAACGTTCCCACCTTCCACACATTCTTCAACACTACCAGGACCTTCGCCCCCTCCCCCAACCTATGACTCACTTCTGCTTCCATGGTTCCATCTGCTGCTAAGTCCACTCCAAGATACCTAAAACACTTCACTTCCTCCAGTTTTTTTTCCATTCAAACTTACCTCCCAATTAACTTGTCTCTCAACCCTACTGAACCTAATAACCTTGATCTTATTCACATTTACTCTTAGCTTTCTTCTTCTTTCACACACTTTACCAAACTCAGTCACCAATTTCTGCAGTTTCTCACCCGAGTCAGCCATCAGCACTGTATCATCAGTGAACAACAACTGACTCACTTCCCAAGCCCTCTCATCCACAACAGAATGCATACTTGCCCCTCTCTCCAAAACTCTTGTATTCACCTCCCTAACCACCCCATCCATAAAC